>NW_004949159.1:690695-703046 GCF_000317375.1 Microtus ochrogaster
CCTTTGCTTTACAGAAGCTTCTCAGTTTCAGTAGGTCCCATTTATTCAATGTTGCCCTTAATGTCTGTGCTGCTGGGGTTATACATTGGAAGCGATCGCCTGTGGCCATCTGTTGTAGGGTACCTCCCAATTTCTCTTCTATCAGGTTCAGTGTCTTTCTATCTGAAAATTTTACATTTAACTTGGTCATATTTACTTTTGTTTACAGAAAGTTCCCAGAAAAAGATGCCAAATTTGGGTTTTATTCCAATGTCATGTGCTTTGGTTGATGAATTTACTGGTGATATTTTGAAAGACTTGCCTTTCCTAAAGAGGTGAGGCCTCCATGTGTATTAATAAATACTTTTTTGGAATGAATAATAGCTATTTATTAAGAAAAGCCTTTGAGAAGGCTTTTTCTGAATAAACTACAGAAATATGACACATTAAGATAGTAAATTACATGTAATATGTATTTGGAGCATGTTGCCCATTGCCCATCTTTATTATATCTGTGTGATTTTAATTAAAGAATAAAGCACTCTACCCCTAACATACAAGGAATGTTTGAGAGTGTTGGAGACCTGAAGTGGTCCTGGCTTCTGAAACTTCTAAGAAAATGATTTTTTGCCTTCTAGTACACAAGTTGTTTCCCAGGAAGATAAGAACAAACTATGGTTTTCAAAGTTATTAAATGTCTTGGATTTGGAGGCCTGGAATTTGACATGTGCTTGTATTTCTTTTCTCTCCCAGTGATGACCCCATTGTTTCCGCGCTGGTTAAGCACAAGGAATTTGATGAACTTGTGCACTGGCATTCACACAGACCTCTCAGTGATGACTATGACAGGACAAAGGCCAATTTCAAAGGTGAGCTTGTCGATTCTGCTAAACTAATTGAAATCTACATCACTCTGGCCTTTATTTCAAAGTATAAATTACATTATGAACTCAGATCAACAGTTTTGGGGAAGAACATTCAACAGGGCACAGATGGAGAACAGGAAGGATGTTAACAGAGATTTCTCCCTTCGTTTCCTTGTGGTTATTCATATGGAGGGTGGAGGTGGTTTAGGCAGAGGAGTGCATTTGTGATCTCCTGAATTTGACACTGTGTTAAGGAAAGAAGGCTTGTAGTTTAAGATATCTGGATGTCGTTTGAAGTTTAATATATAGTGATGATGCTCTCAGCTCTATGACTGTGTCCCAGGATGAGGACCTTATTTTTCCCTATCCATTAATTCAAGGAACAGAATAGCTCAGATGGCTTTCTTCTTGATTTTCCCTACTGAAGCTCATTCACAGGGCACAAACAGGTAACACATAGAGTCTGTCTCTAAAACAAAACAAAGAACCCTCTAAAAAAAAACAAATCACCTGGAAAAAAGGGTACTCATGGACCCCTACTCCTTACTGCTAGTCCAGATGGATTCTGGAGGAGGGTCACCATTAGCTCAGTTGTATACCCAGTGGTGTGCTCCCAGGGCTCCATTGTAGAGGCAAATAGACAAACCCACAGTCCTAATTAAAGTTAATGGGTCAGAAATCAAAGCAAAAATGCTTGAGTATGGAAAAAAGACTTTTATGGAGATGTGGGAGCTGACAGGTTAAATTGGATATAAAAGAGAATGGGGGTAAGAAATTAGAGAGCACTACATCCATTATCAAAGAACACATTTAATCAGTAAAATTAAATAACATTTTTAGTATTTGCTTTTGGAAACAGAAAGCGTTTGAACTGCTGGGAGTTGTTGACCAGTAGCAGAACCCTTAAACTGCATGCATGAAATCCTAGGCAACTATATAAAAAGTTGCCACCTTTGTCACCTTTGTAGAATTTTGAAAGTTATTCTATAGATGTGATAGTCGAATTGAAGACAATTTTAGATACACTCTTCGGGCAATCTGCTCAGACAAAGTTGCTGTTGTACACTAGAAAGAAAAGCACCTGTTTATGGAGTGGTGCGGAGAGTTAGAGATGCTGCTGAGAAAGAAAGCATAGTCATTTACATTTTAAGTTTTTTTCCTTCTTCAGAGCGTACAAGAGACCCCCGTTATCTTAGAAGTGTGCAGAAATATCATGTTTTTCAACGATTTTATGGGAACTCATTAGAATCAGTCTCTTCTAAGCTCATCATAACTCAAGGTGCTAAACCGCAGGATTGCAGTAAGTCCAGGAGCATAAAGACACGTGTAAGTTTCCATAAATTCCATTATCATTAAAAGCTCTTGCTATTGTTCTTTTTTATTGATTTTATTGAGTTATGCATTTTTTATCTGTTACCCTCCCTTCCTCTCTCCTCCCCTTCAACCCTCTTTCTTGGTCCCCATGTTCCCAATTTACTCAGGAGAGCTATTCTTTATTAAATTGGTGTTTTCTCATCACTTTGATGGCTTCCTTCTATGAGGTATCATCTTTTTTCTGATTTGGGTGTAGTGGTTTGAATGAGATGTCTCCCACAGTCTCAGCATTTGAGTGTGTGGCTCCCAGTTGGCAGCACTGTCTGGGGAGGCTCAAGTGGTTGGCCTTGCTGGAGGAAGTGTGTCACTGGAGGCCGGTTTGGAGAGCTTATAAGCCTCGCCATTCCTGCTTACAGTTTAAGACACAAACTTTCAGCTTCTTGCTCCAGGTGCTATGCCTCTGTACCGCCATCACTGGTTCTTAGCCCTCTGGAATCACAAGTTCAGATAAATTTTTTTCTTCTATAAATTTTCTTGGCCATGTTATTTGACTACAGCACAGAAAAGTAACACAAAGAACAAACATATTTATTATACCTGCTAGAAAGTCTAACTTCCATATAGATTATTACATATATTCCTCTATGCAATAACATATACTTATTTAGAGAATCAAGTAAAGCATTAAGTCAATAAAGGTTTGGTTTAAAATTTTACAATAATATTAAAATGTAGTTTATTAGTTAGTAACAATCAGAATGTTTTTCACAAATCCAGCAAAAATAAGCATACAACACATGGGTTTCTTTGCTTGACTTATACAGATTTTCTATATTTTCCTCAAAGTATTTATATAATTAATGTTTTTACTTTTATGATTATTCAAGTATGGGGTGATGGTCAAAATCATCTGAGCATACTTAAAATATTCACCAAGAAATGTCAATGTGGGATAGTTCTTTCTTGTCACAAATTGTGTTTCCTTCCATTTGGGCAGGAGAGCAAGGCTGACATAATTACTAGAGAGAATAAGAAGAGGTTGATGGCCAAGGAAGAACAAAGGGAAGAACAAAAATGGAATACCCTGTCATCTTCTATCGAGAAGGAGATGAAAAGGAATTTAAGCTCTGGGATGAAGAAGCTGGAAGAGTTTTTGAAATCATGTAAAAGTAACTCAGTAAAAGTTCAGGCTGAAAAAGCTGGGTTAATGGCTTGCTTGACAGCATGGAAGGAGCACTGCCGAGCTGAAGGTATGTGGGGTGTAATTCGGTTGGCTTACCTTGATGAGCTAGAGTTCAAAGAGATGTAAAGACAGTGCCTTGTCACCTGCTAACTAGAATTTGTATAGTAAGACTGATAAAGGGTTCTTTCCTCTGTTTTTATCAATGAGCAATGACATCTCAGGGAGGTGGCAAATAGCAAAGACAAAGCATATTCATAAGCACAATTGGAGATAGCTTTAAACTTACTGCTGACCAGGAAGAGAGCATTGTTAGCAGAACCAATAACAGTGAGACACAGTAGAACTCATAATTTATTTTTGAGTTCCAATGATAAACATATTTTTTTCTGGATAAGTTGGTGTTCATGCTTGCCTATTAACATAGTTTCCCCTTATTTGCTGTGATGAAAAATACTTTGATAAAAGCAACTTAATAAATAAAGGGTTTATTCTATCTAATAGCTCAAGGGTACAGTTCATTGTTGTGGAGGACATATCAAAGTTGGAGGTGCTTGAAGCACCTCTATTTCATTTACTTGGCATTCTCTTGTATAATAGCTTTCAATATAGGTTTGATAGCACTTCCATAGTAGGTGAGAGTGTGCACCAACTAAAAGAAACATAAGAAACCAAAAGAGAAGTGAGAAGGAAGATGTGAGCAGAGGGGAGAAACAGTGTATGTGATGCTAGAGAAGTGGAAGGAATGTCGGAGTCTGGATCTGATTGCTGGAAGAGATGGACTGCACTGAGCAAATAGATTCAAGATTTTCATCTTTGTGAACAATAGGGCTAAAATGGATGTTCCTAAGATTATAATCTTATGTTTAAAATCATGCAATTATTTTCTTTTAACAAAGGGGACATAGGAATATGAGACAGAGAAATCTTTAAAATTCACCCTGAAATTCAATAAACTTCAATTTAATGTTTTAATTATGAATTGTAAGAATTTTATCCTGTCCTTTCTATTCTCAAACATCTGTTAATGCTAAGTAAGATGGTTTCATAAATATCCGCGAATAAGCTAGATGATTGCTCTTTGTTAATAAACATTTGTTACTTTGATAACTTTTATAACAATTTTATTATTTGCATTTTGTACCAAGGTGAAACAACAAAAGACTTCAGCATAGCTGTTGATATGATGAAGAGAATTCACTCCTTGTTGGACAAACACTCTGAACTTCTGCAGGAAGCAGATCGGAAACTCATAGCCAGATGTCTTACGTGTTTAGGGTTTGCTGAACTAGCAAATTCTTTGTATTCAGCTCAGGTAACTTATTGCAAAAGCTTCATTTTTACTCATCTGTAATTTGCTATACATAAAACATCCTTCAAATACAGTAATGCTTTTTATGTTTATTTACAATAGAAAATACAATCTTGATTAATCCAACTACTAAATCTGAGTTACTCAAGAATTTGAAATTTTTATACTAATTGACTATCCCACTAAATGTCAAATAATTTCTGCAGACTTTTAAAACTAATCCAATTCTTAATTCTGTCAAAACAGCTCGTATCTATAATGGTGATGATGTAAATATGTCAGGGTGTAGCTACAAATATTAGAGTAAGCATTTGAAAATCTTGACTTCTACTGATTTGCTTGTGTTTCAGAAAAGTGGCAATGCCCTCAAGATGTTTAAAGGGTGATTAAAATTGTTTCCATATTGAAGAAAGTCAGTTATAAACATTTCAACATTTAAATTATGGTATAACTTAATTGCTTTCAAAATAATCTTTTAAAACAATACAGGATAAAGCAGATGACATAAAACTGAAAAAAATGAATAAATATTCAGTTGGAATTGGGCCATCTAGGTTCCAACTACAATATATGGGTCACCATTTGATAAGAGAAGAAAGAAAAGATCCAGACCCCAGAGTCCAAGATTTTATTCCCGATTCATGGCAGGTAAAATTCAATAAAAATTAATTATTATATTTTTTAATCATGTATGCATCATAGAATTTTTTGCACCATGGAATTTCTTATTTCTCCAGCTTTCTCTCTCTCTCTCTCCTCTCTCTCTCTCTTTCTCTCTATGTGTGGTAGTATTTGTATTTGTCATGGACTTCTTAATATTGAATTATTACATTTAAAAGTTATTTCAGTTAAAGTTCAGTGTTATTTAAAATGTCTCATTTGGACTAAAATTTTCCATTAAAAGAAATTAAAATTTTCATTTCCTTGGTAAGGTGTTGGATGGATTCATATACATAGAGTCAAAGCTTAAAGATGCCTGTGCTATACAGCTATTATCATTCTGTACCATGTTCCAGGTTTTCTGTCAATAGAATTTCACTTGTAAACAATATACTCATGAAGAAGTTTGTGTACTTTAAATAGTGGGCAAATTGCTTATATATTTACTACCATTCTAACTATATGTCTGTAAACACACATAAGATAAATATTGATGGCTACAAAATTTGGAAGTAACTGCTTGCACACACACACACACACACACACACACACACATATATATATATATACTGTAACTTGAGTATTATTTACTTATAGAAATGCAATTTTGTAGGTTCAATATGACTAGTTGTTTCAGTCAGTTCAGATTTTGTAAGTCACTTTTCATTAATATAATGAGACACCCTAGCTTTAATGTAGAGATACTTAGATGGCTCCATGAGCCTAGCTTCCAGTGCCAGCTTGTGAACAGAATGTCATCACATTGGGGTGGATCAGCTTGTGTGAGGAAGTGTAAGACTGAAGGCAAGAATCAGAGAAAGCTGGTTGGGCTGAGACCTTGTATATCAAAATTCTTATTTTTCCTTAAGCGGGGGACCAATGTCCTATTTCAGTGTGGGCTACAGGGCAGGAATATTTATTCCTGTTTTCCATACACCTTCTAATTCTTTTATGCCCTTTTCATTCTGATGTAGCATGTGGGGAACACTAAATTCACAGAACGGCAGGTTGGGATTTGAGAGTACCTTCTGTCTTCTGTCCTTCACATAGGTTTTCCATTCCTTTGACTAATCACTTCTTGATGAAAAAATAATAGGATGAAAGTTGATGCTCCCAAATACTCACCCTTCAAGGGTAAGCAGTAAAATAAAGAATCCTTGGTATTTCTGTGCTTCCACCATTTGCTTACTGCCATACTATTATATGTTGGATGATTCCAACAACTGTATTCCTCTATTAAAACATTAAAAACAAACTTCCTAATAGTGAGATCTTATTCTGACACTATTTTTGAGTGATTTTTTTTTGTACAAAAAGCATGTTCTATTATGGTCTTCTCCTCCCTCTATGTTGTATACTTTGGTCACATTTCTGTCAACACACTTTGCTTCATTGCCTTCCTCATTGACTCCTTCTTTGTCCTGAATATTCTTCCTTTCCTATATAGTTCTTTTTAGTTTTTCTACTAATTTTTCACATGTAAGACTCCTCTCTCAGCTGTTGAAAAGCAAATAAATTGCATCGTTTGAGAGAATGTCATATATCAGAGTTTTCTTTTAGATTTTCTGTGTGTCTGCAGCTCTCCATCATTGAGATTCATAAAAATCATAATGGTAAAGGAATGATCTATTTGGGTAGCATATGACTTGTTTGATTGATGTAAATCATGGTCTGACCCTGCAGCGGAAGCTCCTGAAGGTGGTGGATAAAAATAAATCTGCAGTAATTGTTGCCCCCACATCCTCTGGCAAAACCTATGCTTCCTACTACTGCATGGAGAAGGTGCTGAAGGAGAGTGACGAAGGCGTGGTTGTGTATGTTTCACCCACAAAGGTAGGGATCCAGTGCATGGAATATTTTTCTTTATTTCAGAATTTACTCAGAAATATTAGACATTGATATATGGTATATCTAGTTTTTAAATTTATTTTCACTAGTTAAAAATTAGTAATGGGCTTCATAATAGAATTTTGTATATAATATTTGACTCTCCTTCACCACTACCTCCCCTATGATGTATTCCCCTCCACCGCTTCCCTTTATTCTTATGTAGCTCCCATTCCACTTTCAAGTCAAATATATTCTATTATCTTATTTCCCTTCTTTCCTTCTGCACTGTTTCCCCTCTTATGCTTCGCTTTCTAGTTTAATGTCCCCTACCCAATCTCTCTTACATTATACATATAATAAAAAGTAAATTTTATGATCCAAATATAAAGAAAACATGTGGTATTTGTCTTTTTGTGTCTGTGTTATTTTGCTTAATATAATAATACCCAGCTCCATTCATTTTCTTTGAACAACATTGTTTCATGTTTGTTTCTGTTTGAATAGAATTTTGTATTTGTACAACGTTTTTTCTATTAATTTGCTGCTGGACATCAAGCTTGCTTCTGTTTCCTAGCTATTGGAATAGTGGAAGTTTGAACTCGGTTGTATACATATCACTTTAGTAAGACTGGAAGACTTTAGGGTATATACCCAGGAGTGATATAGCTGGGTCATGAGGTAGTTTCATTTTTCATGCTTTGTGACACCTCAGTGATGATTTCTATAATGGGTATTCCAGACTATACTTTTACCAGTCATGATTAAGGGTTCCCCTTTCCACATGTTTTTCCCAGCTTGTTTTCTTGATTTAACCATTCTAATTGGAGTGAGATGGAATCTTAAATCTTTCTCAAGATTCCCGTTGTCATTCAGTGAGCTTCTGCTACAATCAGAGGTAGTAGAATTCTGTTTATTTAGAGAGGTGCATTTTTATATTTGCATATTTAGATGTGCATTTCTTTGGTGATTTGGGTGGTATTATTATTTATGAATTTTGGTCTGTTGTATTTCTTTATTCATTTTTTTTACTAATTCCTCAAATTTTGTGTAATGAATAATATATCTTTTTCTGAGCCACAATGAAGTATACATTCATGAATGTATACTTAATAAGCTTCTACCTTAGCTTATTACAGTTATTCATTCCAATGGTAATGTTAAAATCTTTGTGTAATTGGAACTATCCACATTTTCATTTGGAGACTGTCTTCATTAGGTATTCCTATTGCTGTGATAAAATATCATGATAAAAAGAAACTTTGGGAAGGAAAGGTTTATTTCAGCTTACACTTATATAACACAGTTAATGACTGAGAGAATCAGGATAGGAGCCCAAACTGGGTCAGAACCTAGATGCAGGAATTGATGCCGAGGCCATGGAGGAGTGCTGAGTACTAGCTATTTTTGTCATGGATTGCTCATCCCGCTTTTTTGTAGCAGCAAAGATTACTAGCCCAGGGGTGTAACTCTCCACAGTAAACTGCCCCCATATCAATTATTCATCAAGAAAGTTAGCCACAGGCCCATCTGATGGTAGCATTTTCTTAGTAGAGCTTTCCTAGTTCCAGATGATTCAAGTTTGAGTCAAGTTGACATAACAATAGCCAGCACAAGGGGGTTGTGTGTTCAGATACATTAAAATAACTGAAAAGTCACTTTAAAACGTATTTATAGATGTATTATAAATTTTACAGTTTCATCTATATGGTGTGTACTTTGGGGAAAAGTGTAATAATTCAATAAAAGTGTGTAATAGATGTTTGAAGGTTTATAGATTCCTCTGGCCATACTACCTGCTTGACCCTTAGTGAGACTATACAGATTTGTGTATATAGTCAAGCTTCTGACATCTGAGGGAGGTTCTGAAATATGAGATACAAATTTGTTTGAGATTCTTTTTGTGATAGCCTCGGATTATAAGTGGTGATCATTTAACTGCACTGTATATGTTAGTTTTTCTGCTTTATAGGAAATGCTTATCATTTTACTTCCAGATAATTGTTTTCTATGTCTGTTTTACTGTAGGTTGTTGTTAATCAAAGAAGTTCAGATTTTTAGTCCAACAGTTCAATGGGAGAGCTTTTTACTGTAGAGTGGGTAAATAAAAGGGTTTATTTAGTTTTCTGCGTTCATAACAGAACATAGTTTTGAACATCTCCATCATTAAATTTTGCTGACCTACACTTTATTATGTAGCTAATACATCTGTTTTCCTGTCAATCAGGCACTTGTTAATCAAGTGGTAGCAACTGTTCAAAACCGTTACACCAAAATTCTGCCAGCTGGTCAAGTTGTGTGTGGCGTTTTCACTAGGGATTATCGTCACGATGCCCTGAACTGCCAGGTTTGCCATACCACTTAATTAACTAATATTAGATTATATAACAATGATATGTCTTTTTGACTAGAAATCTAACATCTTCTCAAGATTTGTGAAAATAATTTCTTGAATTTGGGAAGGACGAAACTGCTTCAGAGAAAATACAAAGTTGTCAAATTTTAAAGAATGTGAAAAATAGAACTCATTTTCTCTAAAGATATATTTATTTTGATTTAAACTTTTAGTTTATATCTCATTCATCATGTTGCTTTACAATGGAATTCAAAATGATACAGTGATCTTACATGCTACCAAAATTTAGTGAACAGCCATATATTATTATAAATACTTTCCCTTGTTAGATACTCATATCAGTTAAAACGTTTTTGTTGTGTTGTAGTTAATGAATGCGCTGTAGTGTTAGTGAAGTTATAGTGTTCTGTCTTATTGAATTATGAGATAAATAATTAATTAGGATAAAATGAAAACTAAGACATGCTTGTAAGCATTATGCTGTATAATTGACAATGTGTTGCCTGGATTGCCTTTAAAAGAAACATGTTCTAATGGATAAGGAAAATGTGGTATATTTACACAATGGAGTACTACACAGCAGAAAATTTATGACATCTTGAATTTTGCAGGAAAATTATGAAGCTAGAAAAAATTATTTTGTGAGGTAACCCAGACACAAAAAGACAATTATCACATATACTCACTCATAGGTGGTTTTTAAACATAAAGCAAAGAAAGCCAGCCCACAAATCACAATCTCAGAGAACCTAGACAACAATGAGGACCCTAAGAGAGACATACATAGATCTAATCTACATGGGAAGTAGAAAGTATAAAAAGACAAGAGCTCCTGAGTAAATTGGGAGCATGGAACCTTGGAGCAGGGTTGAAGAGGAGGGGAGAAGCAAGGAGGGAAGCAGATAAAAGTGTAGAGATCAATAAAAATCAATAAAATTAAAAAAACAAAGAAACATCTTCTAACACATACTCTCTGTTAGTGTTAGATTTGAAAGAATTAAGTAAAATTAAGCTGGGCCATGATGGTGCATACCTTCAATCCCAGCACTTTGGAGGAAGAGTCAGGCAAATCTCAGTGAGTTTGAGGCCAGCCTGGTCTCCAAAGTGAGTTCCAGAACAGGCAGGACTGTTACACAGAGAAACCCTGTCTTGAAAAACATAAACAAAAACAAAAGTTAATTGACATATATATGTGTGTGTGTGTGTGTGTGTGTGTGTGTGTGTGTGTGTGTGTGTATACATATATATATTAAAGTGCCTATTTAGTTAAAACATTTTTATTTATTCCTTGAGAATTTTATATGTGTTTGACGTGTATTAAGAGCATATCCACTTACCCTGTTTTCTCCTTCTACCTCCCTTCCCTCCCTCCAACTCACAGGCCTCCCAGTATCATGTCTCTTTCTCAGCAGCCACCACCTGCCAATAACTCCTCTGCGGGGGTGTGGTCTTGTGAGTGCTTTCTCATTCATGCTGGAATGTTGACTGGTTTGATCTGCAGGTTTTGTACGGAGATAACCACAGTTACTGTGAATGCATGAGTGGAACTGCCAGGCCTGGTTCAGAAGACGGCAGTTCACAATACACTATGCCTTCCCCGGGCTCTCTATTCTTTCCATTTCCTTTCCTGTTTGTTATGTTTGGAAAGAGATCAAAATGTGTCCCATTCAGGGCTGGACACAGTTGGAAGGCTCACAAACAAAACCTGCACTTTAAAATTTGATATTTTACCATTTTGTCCAAGGAATATTGAAGTCTTGTTGTTCAGACTAATATCCCAAATGTAATAAATCCAATCCTTAGATGTAGTATCAGATCTTCATTATTAGAAAATACATTCATGAAGTTTTGCCTCATGTAGTTTTATACCTATGCACAGTCTAAGTGTTACTTCACACCCTACTGCTGCTTTTAGGTCCTTGTTACCGTGCCTGCCTGCTTTGAAATTCTGCTACTGGCTCCTCATCGCCAAAGCTGGGTGAAGAGGATCAGATATGTCATATTTGATGAGGTAGGTTTGCTTTCACTTCTCAGGATAACTTCCTAGTATTCATATATTCTGTATGTCTTTGCTGCTTTGGGACATCTGCCCCTTGGACAGAGTTCAGATTTGGAAGCAATTTTCTTCTGAGCATTTCCCCAGCTGAATCACCCTCTTGGCTCACTGCTTCTGTTGTTAATCAGTAGTAGGGTGTATTGGTGAGAGTTCTGCATGCATGAGGAACAATCTTCATCGGGGATGTTGCTGTAGAGGAAACAAATTTAAACTCATGACACAAAAATCAAAATCCACTCCAGCCTCCAAACAAAGCATTTTATGCTTTGCTTTGTGATGGGAAATGATTCTGTTTGTTGTGATCTTAAAGGAAAACAAATTGCCTATTCAAAATAAGGTTCTAAAAGTATGTTTTCAAAAAGGCATTAGTGAGGAAATCCAGAGAGAAGAACTTATTGTTAATCTTAAGCTGACAAGGAAAGGAAGCATTTGCTTCTGGTTGCAGAGGAGATTCTGATTGAATGGGCTATATTTCAAGCAGTGAACCTTAGCAGAGGTACACAGCTGGCTCAGGCGACTTGGGAGAGGGCAATGGAAAACTGATCTCAGCTTACTCCATCATTAGAGCTAGAGATCCAGAGAACCTGGAGTCCCATGAAGTAGCACCTGTGGATCAGTGTCCCTGAGCACTAGAGTGGGGTCAAAACCAATGTAGATGTAGACGTTCTGATGGAAGCCACTTAGTGGAGTTCTGTAGCAGCATCGTTCAGTATGCTTATTCAGAGACTTATTCAGAGAAAAGTGCATTCTTTTTTTCCACACTGACAATTTTTTTAATTTTATTATTATTATTATTATTAT
>NW_004949159.1:703146-707945 GCF_000317375.1 Microtus ochrogaster
TTTCACTTCCTCCCTCCCTCCCAATTTCCCTTCCCTCTCCCCCCATTCCTCTTCCCCCTCCCTCTCCAGTCCAAAGAGCAGTCAGGGTTCCCTGCTCTGTGGGAAGTCCAAGGTCCTCCCTCCTCCATCAAGGTCCAGGAAGGTGAGCATCCAAACAGGCTAGGTTCCCACAAAGCCATTACATGCACTAGAATCAAAACCCAGTGCCATTGTCCTTGGCTTCTCAGTCAGCCCTCCATTCTTTTATTCCTGGATTTTAAACTGAAAAGATAAAATGAACATATATTTAGCTAATCTTTACTTTGTTTCAGTAATAATAACGATTAATAATGATAATAAATAGTTTGTGTCCTGAAGATTAAGTCCAGATCTTTGATGGGGATTCTACCAAAACTGCTTAGGCAAAAGCAAGCCTGTCTGGGCCATGCAATGGCCAGGCGGTCCACTTGGTAGGCGTGGAGCTTAAGTCCCTGTGGGCACCAAGTGATGAACGGACGTGTAAAAGAAATCCCCCACTAGCTCAGAATTGAGAAATAGATGTTTTTTTATTTAGGGGTAAACTCACAAATCATAATTTTCTGCTTGAACGGTGGACAGAAATCGAATCCAGCAATCCAACAATCAGAACGAGCAGCCAGGGCAAAAAAGAAGGGGCAGACACCGGCTCTGCATCCACGTATATAGTATAAGAGGCCACGCCCCAGTAACCACACGCAAACCTTCCTACAGCAACACTTATGTCCTCCATCTGGATTTCTCTCGTACTTCTTTAAATTTGGTGTGGTTCATTAAAGGTAATGGGAAATACCCATGACCAATTTAAGATTCCATATGCTATTTTAACTTGTCATTCTTTTTTTTTCGTTTTTTTTTACTTTTTCTTTTTTTATCCTTTTTTTTTTATTGAGAAAAAAAAATTTCCGCCTCCTCACAGCCTCCCACTCCTCCCACCCTCCCCCCACTCCTCTCCCCCTCCCTCTCAAGTCTGAAGAGCAGTCAGGGTTCCCTGCCCTGTGGAAAGTCCAAAGTCCTCCCCCCTCCATCCTGGTCTAGGAAGGTGAACATCCAAACTAGCTAGGCCCCCACAAAGCCAGCACAAGAAGTAGGATCAAAACCCAGTGCCATTGTCCTTGGCTTCTCATCAGCCCTCATTGTCCGCCATATTCAGAGAGTCTGGGTTTATCCCCTGCTTTTTCAGTCATAGTCCAGCTGGCCTTGGTGAGCTCCCAATAGATCAGCCCCACTGTCTCCGTGGGTGGGTGTACCCCTCTTGGTCCTGACTTCCTTGCTTAACTTGTCATTCTTAAAACTGACCTGTCAATTGAAAACATTTTTTTTTCTTTTATAGGTACATTGTCTTGGTGGAGAAATTGGAGCAGAAATCTGGGAGCATCTCCTTGTCATAATCCGATGTCCATTTTTGGCTCTTTCAGCTACCATAAGCAACCCTAAACATTTTACTGAGTATGGATTAGGTTCTATTTTGCACAGAATGTTTATCTATTTTGATAGTTTAGATTCTATAATCTTTTATGGGCTTAAGATTTACCTCATTTTCTGGTTAACTTATAGCACTCTCCGAATCTTCAAGCTAAAATCTCTTTAGTTCTTTCGGATAAGTCTTGGCAACTCTCTAAGAAAAAATAGCCAGCTGGTGTGGGAAGTCCTTCTGAATATGTGTTACTTTTATTTGTTAATGAATAAAGAAACTGCTTTAGCCTATGATAGGGCAGAATAGATCTAGATGGGGAAACTAAATTGAATGCTGGAAGAAAGAAGACGAATAAGTGAGATTCCATAAAGCCACTGCAAGAGATACACTTGCCGCAGAACTTTACCGGTAAACCACGAGCCTCATGGTAAAATATAAATTAATAGAAATGGGATAATTTAAGACATAAGAGCTAGCTAGCAATACATTTAAATGATTGGCCAAGCAGTGTTTTAGTTAATACAGTTTTGTATAATAATTTCGGGTCTGAGCAGCCAGGAACAAACGTGCAGCCTCCACCAGCACCCAGTGACCCTTGGGTTAGATCTGCAGTTGAATAGGAAGTGTTATATCATAGCTCAAAAATAAAATGATGGCTGCATATTTCTTTTATTTATTCTAAATAAAGGTGATAGAATGATACATTTATCCATAGATCTCAAGAGCATCACATTTTATAGATTTATTTATTTAGAACAAGAGCAAAACTTTATTAATGGGAAGTCACACATCTTGTCTTTGGGCTTGAATGTTGAGTATTAATAACAACATATCCTTTAGCTTCTCCTGTGTGTCATATTCCCTCCTATGTATTTTGCATATACATAAATATCTATCTTAAATATTATCAATATTAGATTTAGTAGTATTTCCATTGTTATTATGAGATAATGGTAGTTTTACAAGTCTATTCATTTTTAAACATGAAAGACAGGCACAGAAATATTAAATGATTCATACAGGATTCAGAGTTAATAATAAGGAAGCTAGAATTCTATTTCAAGTTATGCGACTATAAAACCAATTTTGTTCTGTGAAAATTTTAATACACACAAATTTTTCTCTAATTATTTAATTTCATGTAAGTTATTTCTATTTTCTGATTAAATAATGTATGAGTTACTTTTAGGTTGATGTAAACAAAATACTTTAAGGGAGTTATGCCTTTATTCAGACTCAGGGTTTTAGAAAGATTTCAGCCCATCACAGTGGGAAAGGCAAGGAGGTGAGGCTTCAACCATGGAAGTGGGAACCTAAAGTGGCAGTTTGTTTACATGGCAGCAGACAGGAAGCAGAGAGAGCTAGATGAGAACCAGTTGCTAGTATAAACTTTGTGATAGCTGATGCTGGTTGTCAATTACTCTTCAAAGTCCCTCTGCTAGTGACTGACTTCTATTATGCAGCTCCTACCTTCTAATTACCCCACTGTTTTCAAAATAATATCAAGGACTGGTAGCCAAGTAAAGCATGAACCATTGGGCACAGTACTGATTAAAATCATAAGTAATATATTTATTTTTAAAGGTGGCTCCAGTTAGTAAAGACGTACTGGAAACAAGTAGACAGTGCAATGGAGAAAACAACTTTTTCTAAAAGAAATTCTGTCTCCCGTGGCAGTCATTACAAAGACCAAGTGCAAGCCGAACAGTCATATAAAGTTAAACTTGGTATGTAGGCTCCATGTAGTTGTATAGCCTTGTTTTTGTTTGGTTTGGCTATTTGTGTTAAAATTATTTCACTCACCACATTTCTGATAATTTGGAAACCTCACTCTTCCCCTTTCAGTGACCCACGAAGAGAGATACAATGACCTAGAGAAGCACATATGTTCTGTGAGACAGGGTGAAGTTTGCTTTGATCATTTTCACCCATGTGCCACGCTAACCATAGATCATGTAAGTAGCAACCTTTGCCACAGTTGTTCCAAGGAACAGCACTGTCTGGCTAACAGCTGAAAATATAATGCTGTGTATAATGAAGTCAAAGTGCAGCTTGATGCTAGAATGCAGAGGGAACACTAAAATTTTGGTTTAAAAAACCAACAGCAGTGTTTTCTTTTCTGTAGTTTCTCAATGTCATGATGCTCTCAGGATCCTCTGTATTTAAAAATTATTAAATACTTTTACTTGATTGTACAAGGAGGGCCCACTTGTTCATCCCTGCCACCCAGACCTGAAATAATCACACCAAAGCTGTATTAATTAAATCACTGCTTGGTCCATTAGCTCTAGCTTCTTATTGGTTCATACATTTTAATTTAATCCATTTCTATTAATCTGTATATCACCACCTGTCTGTAGCTTACCAGTTAAAATTCCAACCAGAGTCTGTCTCCAGTGGCTCCATAGGGGCTCTCTGACTCTGCCTTCTTCCTCCCAGCATGCAGTTCTGTCTTCCCTGCCTACCTAAGTTCTGCCCTATCAATAGGCCAAGGTAGTTTCTTTATTCATTAATGATAATCACAGCACACAGAGGGGATACCCACATCACCTCCCCTTTTCTGTTTAAATAAAAAGGATTTCAACTTTAACATAGTAAAATTACATATAACAAAATGGGTATTAAGCAAGAATTACAGTTACAATATTTCTATTTACTTTATCTTCTTTTATAACTAAGGAAAACTATAACTATCTATCTATTCTTCAACTCCATCAAAGACTCCAGAAGGATATACTATTACCTAAGTAAACAGGAAGTCCATTGAAAGTAAGTTCCAAAGCTCTAGAAATGACAGAGACATCTTGCTGTCTGGACAGTTATCCAAAGTTCTTCTGAACTGTTGGGGCATCCATCTTCAGCCTACAGATCCATAGTATCCAGCAGACTTTTTCATGAAGCAGTAAATTTCAAAGACAGTTCTGCCTATATTGGTAATTTGCCAGTCATTTTCTTTTGTATCTTGCAGAGTGTCTAGTAGAGTCTTTTAAGAGGCAGCAACCCCGAAGGATCATCACATTTTAGACAAGTTCAGCAGTCATCTCTCTGTGGGCCCTACATTTCCAGTTCATCAGTCCAGGAAAGAGTAGTTTCTTGCCCAAATGGCTAACCAACTCCATAAGAAGCCTTTTCATTGCCCATCTTCCTCCTGAAGTAACTGATGCTGCCAGGAGCAGACGTGTTCATTGTCATGAAAAGTCTTAAGTTTTTAAACATTTTAAATGCCATATTCTGAAGGTCTCTGAAAGATTTGAAGAATACATATCTAACTGAAATATATCTCTATACATCTAGAAAATCTAACTAATGTGACTACAACCTTGACTAATATAGATGAGTATCTATTAACCTATATTTCTTAATTATA
>NW_004949159.1:708045-710333 GCF_000317375.1 Microtus ochrogaster
ATATCACAAAACCAACTTTAAATTTGTATTAATAAACCAAGATCTATATCAATGCAAATTATTCATATCTATATCATATCCCCCTTAAAATGTAAACATTTATAAACAATATTTGGGAATATAGGCATAGTAATTTCTCTCCAAACTTCTTCCTGTTGTTTATTGGGCAAAGTATTTTTAGAGGGGTGTTCAAGGCAACCTTTCAGGAGTTCTTGGTCCATGAAATCATATATGTCTGGAAGCAATTTAAAGGTTCTCATCTTCTGTGAAAATAAGAGAAGAACTTTTTTTCCAAAGTAACTTATCCTTAGATTCATAATTTAAAGTCAAGATACCTTTATAATATACATGCTGGTTTAGCTTAGCAGCACATACAATAAAATGTTTCTCTATACTTAGCTTTTTCACTGTTAAAAATTCAAAGAAAACACAATAATATACATAATCCAGTCTCTGTATATAGTCCATTTTTAGTGACTTATTTTTATTTACTCCTTTTAATCTATGACTATCTATACTCTGTCTCTTTAAAGACTTTTTTTTACTTCTTTTTCAACTCTCTATACTCTTTTTTCTCTCTTCCAGCCCCATATACATTTATCCATCTCTGTGACTCATTTAGAGTTCATTTATGTCTGAATTTGTCCTTATTGCATTATATGTAATTCTCTACTGCCTTGAAAAGTTTTTAAATGCTAAGCAGCTTGGTTGCAGCTGCTCTGGATGCTGGTTCTACCTTTCTCCAATTTTAGTGGAAAATCCTCATACATGAAAACATGACTAAAGTGTATGATCTTAAATAGGAACACATGCTTCCCATTGTTATGACAATAAAGTTATGATTGTTTGGTAATAACTCAGCAATGAAGACACCTTGAAATAATGTCCACAAGGCTACTGAATGTGGGGAATAATTTCTTAAACATTTCCTGCATATATCTGTCTTCCTTTCTTCTTCTACTCCCTGAAAGGTTTATTTAAACTTGCATTGGTGCTTAAAATGATAGATGTTTCTTTCTCTTTCCTCCCAAGATCTGAAAAAAGAAGCATATTCTACATTCTGATACTATATTATAGCTCCTTAATTTTAATTTTATTCATTAAAATGCTTAGACACCAGAAAATGGAAAGATCTCCCCATGCTCTTGGGTAGGTAGAATTAACAGAGTAAAAATGGCAATCTTACCAAAAGCAATCTACAGATTCAATGCAATGCCCATCAAAATCTCAGCAAAATTCTTCACAGACCTCAAAAGAATGGTGCTTAACTTTGTATGGAAAAGCAACAAACACAGGATAGCCAAAACAATCCTATACAATAAAAGAACTTCTGGAGATATCCCAGTCACTGACTTCAAACTTAACTACAGAGCTGTAATAAAAATAGCCTAGTATTGGCATACAAACAGACTGGAGAACCAATGGAATCCTTGCCTTTTAGTGTTCTGAAATAATGACCACAGGATGAATCTCATGTTTCTCCAGTTACTAACACATTGTTGTGTGAATACTAGCTATTTTAAAGGGTAGCTGATTAGAATTATGTTTTTAAAATAGTCATACATTTCACATCTTTTAAGCACCACAATTGTATGATGGAGGTCTGAAGGCGTAAGTCATAAACAATGCCACACCAGTTTGGAATTATGATTAATAGGGTGATATTTATTTAAAGGGGAAAAAACTTACAGATCTTTGTCCCAGACAACAGCCCTCTGCGCAACCAGGAAGGGAGTCTAGTCGCCCGTGGAGCAGGAAGTGAAGAGAGAGAGGAGAGGGAAGTGGCCGCTTTTTTAAAGGGAGAGAGACCTCATCCCAATGGGCTGGTATCTCAGCGGCTATGGGCTGGAGGAACAGAAGGACCTCCCGCAACACCTCCCCCTTTTGTTTAAATAGGAGAGTTCTAAACCTACTATGAAATTATATACAATAAGTACAAATATCCTATTCTAACTAGTTTAGTTCTTCTATAATAAATAACTTGGCCAAGTCATGAGAGAAAGTAACTACATTTATATAGTCTTCAACCCCATCAAAGATCTGAGAAGGGAAATAATGTTACCTGGGTAATTAGGAAGTTCAGTAAAACAACTTCCAAAACATGCAACAAATCACAGAGACAACTAGCTACCTGGGCAATCACCCAAAGTCACGTTAACAGGGTTGAAGCAACCAGCTTTGGCTCAGGCCTATCATAACTGACATACCATTTTCAAAGGCAAGCAACTTTTCAAAACTATCTTACCCTGTCTTGGCAGGATATGACAGTCCTGTTTTATCCATTGATG
>NW_004949159.1:710880-711205 GCF_000317375.1 Microtus ochrogaster
CAAGAATCTATACCAATATATTTGTCTAAAAACAATAACTCACAATTACAAATCTATTATCCCATCATCCCTCTTTTTTTTTCAAAATGATCCCTGAGCTTATAAAGTTCCTCCCCCAACCCTCAATCGTATACTAATTATAATCAACCCATAAATGATGTCCCTAAACCCAAGGGCAAACTTTACTGGGAGAGGGGACGTTGTCCTCTAGAATTACTTCCAGTTGTCAAGGGGGCGATGTTCTTTCTGGGGGATCCTGTGAAAGTAAAATGATGGTTAAATTTCAAGATCAATGTCTTTTAAAATTGCCAATAGTCTCTGAGTA
>NW_004949159.1:715368-725067 GCF_000317375.1 Microtus ochrogaster
AGCCTGAACCCTTTCAGGTAACTTTCTAATACCCTTGGATATGGAGTCAATTTTGTCTGTCATAGTATCCACTTGTTCAGATAACCTCTGATTTTCAATAATTTTAATCCTCTCAATTAGTTGTTCATTATTAGTTTGTAAAGATTCTATCGTTCTTAGGAGTGCCATATTCTTCCTTAATGATAGAATATGGAAAAGAAAACTGAAACCTAGTAACAAGCAAATTAAGGTATCCCCATAATCACATAAACCTTGTATGATGTAATCCATTGTATTAGTAAATATAAATTTACTAATCCATTGTATTAGTGAAAACAAAGCAGTAAAATTTGCATTAGAAACGAAAACTGCCATATTACCTATTATCCAGCAGGTGGCGCTGTTGCTGAGTCGCGATGAAAACGGGGTCCTGTTTCAGTGCCTTAGTAGATGTTAAAAACTGGAAGATGCAAGTTTCTCAACAAAGTAAATGTAATTAAATCAATTCCAGAGACTGAACCAGAAACCCAGAATCCAGGGGTAGAGAAGAGTAATCTGGAAGCTGCTTATGCCTCCACGTGACAGAGTCACCATGAGGGGTTGCAGCTTTCAGCAACTGGCAACCGCGTGCTCTGGTTTGCACCACTTAAGAGCTGTGCTTGCAAGGGAGATTTAGAAACGACTCAGAAAAGAGCAAACCACGCGGGCAGAGACTACGCAGGCCTGTGGAGTTTAAATCCACATGGGGAGGCAGACAATAGGGTGCGTGGGGACTGGAAGCCAATCTGAGGTGTCTAAAGGGAAAATATAAAGAACTGCAGCAAGAACAGCCAGTGTGTTATGACTTATATTAAGCTGCTGGCTCCACACACAAGACACAGGCCACAAGGCCCCTATAGCCAGGTACAGGCCGCGGCTCGCGCCAAGCTGAACTCGTGGCCGGCAGCCAAGTGGGGGGGGTGAAGGAGAGGTCCTAAAACCAACCAAACGTTGGGCACCAATTGAAGGCATAAGTCACAAACAATGCCACACCAGTTTGGAATTATGATTACTAGGGTGATATTTATTTAAAAGGGAAAAAACTTACAGATCTCCGTCTCAGACAACAGCCCTCTGCGCAACCAGGAAGGGAGTCTAGTCACTGGCGGAGCAGGAAGTGAAGAGAGAGAGGAGAGGGAAGTGGCCACTTTTTTAAAGGGAGAGAGACCACGCCCCAGTAGGCTGGTATCTCAGCGGCTATAGGCTGGAGGAGCGGAAGGACCTCCCACAACAGAGGTCCCACTACAGTTTCATTTTACAAATAATGGAAGGGAGACCTGGACAACTATGTCACTACTATAGAACTAAGTAAATGGTGGAAATCAGTTGTAATCTCAGATTGATTATTTCTGTGTTGATATGAAAGATTTTTCTATCATACATACTGATGCTCCGTGTATATCATGTATACATGCTCATGTATGTCATATGCTCATATATATATGAGCACCAAATGACAGTATTTGGCTGTGTATTGCAGTGAAATGCAATTTGAATATGGAGCTTTTCTAGTAAAATATTTGTGAAGAAAGATTCTCTTATAAGTGTTAATATCCCAATTTAAGCTCCAAATTCAACTGAAATAGGGAAGAAATCCTGTGCCTTAACTTATACTAAGAATATAGATGTTAATTCAGTCATCAATAACAAAAAAATTCATTTGTTGCCTCCCTGTCTTATCTTCCTTTTACCTTCTTTCATTCCTTGTGTCCTCACACCCTTGATGAAAACTATAGATTGTCAGACACTCTCAACATTATCCAGTGTCTTTAAAAATAGCTAAAAATTACTAGTTTTGTGTAAAGTGATTAAGGCATGATCTTTAAACAGCCTCAAGTATACTGGTTCAGAGTTTGCTCCAAGTGCCTCCCTCTCTTCTTGGTAGCTATTAATGGAGTAATTGAAAAGCAATAGAGTAGTTACAGTGTTGTCTGACCCTATGTGACTTCTGCAAAGGTCATGATGTTGTATGAGTCTTAATATTTGGCAGTGAAGATATAGATTAAATGCTAGGGTTAGCATTATTAAATGAATTTTAACAACCACTTGTATAGGATGTACTTATATAGGTCATTTCCTATAGAATAAAAATAGAGGTGTGTAAATTCTAATTGTGTAAATAGTCATAGATATTTTCTATTATACTTAGATTAAATGAAAGAATGAATGGCTTAGAATATCCCAAAATATAATAAATTATAGCAACATAAAGAGAAGAATCATCTACCTGTCTGTTTCTTTGATGGCTATATCAGTAAATTGATTTCCCAAAGTAAGAATAAGAGAGTACAAATGAGCTGTCCTTAACCCCACAGAAGCAAGGGATCACCAGTGAGGAATTGCCCTCAGCCATGTACGTTTTGTTTTTGACAAACTGAAGTCTTGTTTGACCTTTGTCATCAGTTACCATGCCATCCAGGCACAGCTGCTGTTGTCTGGAGATGTGAGCCCTGGGAAACACTTGAAATAACTGCTGTCTCTTGCTCAGTGTGGACTGAACGTGAAGAAGACAGGTGGTATAGGAACTATTGTATTTACAAATAAACAAAAAGAGAATACCACTATATCATGATTTACTGTTGCTTCTTTGTTCTCTGCTTAGATTGGTTTAGTTTTTTTCCTTTTTTGCCAGTTTGCCAGTTTGAATCAATCAACTCGATTGAGTCACAGCTTGGAACATAGAATTCCTTAACACATTTGAAGCATGAAACTATTTGATAAACCATATCAATGGATGATAAACCAATCTGTGTGAGATATATGGCTAAGATTCATATTTATTACCTAGTTTATTTCTCACAACAAATTAGTGGCAAGGACAAAACTAATATTTTATTTTAGAAATGAAAACTAAATCCTGTGTTAAAGGGCAAGAAACTTAAGCATCCCTAAGCCTGTGACCCTACAGAAGATTTGTATTTGAAAACTTATGAGAATTCTTGGATTAATTTTTGTTTCATTTTAGTTTCACTGCAAAAGTAATCACTCTCAAGTGATAATTAAAAAGAAATCACAAGGCTAGCTTTGGGGTCGGGGGTCTCTGCAGCTAAGAGGACCTTGCAGAAGACCTGAGGTTTTTTCTCCCAGCACCCACATTGGGTGGTTCACAACAGCCTATAACTCTAGCTCCAGGGGATCTGCTACCTGCTTTTGGCCTGGGGGGAGTGGACAGAACCTCCCTCACATACACATAATTTTAAAAATTATTTTTAAAAGACAATCATCAATGCAATCATTACAATTTTCCCCAATTTTATTGATCAAAGCATACCCTATAAATATTCACACCCTGTAGGAAAATAAAATATTAATAAGTTTAATTTTATTTTAATCATAGATTGAAAAGTATGGATTCCCTTCTGACCTTGCCTTTTCACCTCGAGAAAGCATCCAGCTATATGACACTATGCTTCAGGTCTGGAAGAGTTGGCCCCGGGCCCAGGTAAAGAATCTTCATGGAATTCATGCTCTTATGGTAGAGCCCTCATTGCTCTTCAGAAACACAGGGTCATCATTTCTACCACTTACATTTGGTGATTTTAAGTGATTAGCCAATTATCTTATACCTTCTCAATTAAATGGACTAGAAATGGTGTTTTATGTTAATTCCTGAAAATGTGTCTTCTTTCTCCTTCCCAAACAGTGTGGTATCTGGGTCTCCTTTCCTCTCTGGTTTTCTAGTCCTCAGATCCTTTTTTTCTCACATTGTTCTCTGTGTTCTGAGTGCTGGTTGCTTTCGCTGGAAGCCTTTTTGCTCTGTCTTTTTGCCTTTGAAGACTTCGTACATAGTTCTATATACCAGAAGGAATGGGTAGGTAAAAGAATCCCAGTTGCTTGTAGCCCAAGGGATCATAAAACGGTCAATGAAAAATGTAATTGAGAAACGCCTTTAGGTTTTCTGGCATTATTTTTATAGAATTCTGTGGTCTTTCTTTTCCAGAACCTCTGTCCAGAGAACTTCACTCATTTAAAGAACAAAATAGTCATTAAAAGGTTGGATGCTAGGAAATACGAGAAGAGCTTAAAGGAAGAATTTACAAACTGGATTAAAAATGGGAATGAGGAGCAGGTAATTTCACGCATTTTGGGCAAAGCCCTGTTTTGTTTTCCTGAGTTGTGTCGCTCAAGCAACAATACCATGTCTCTCCCTTGTAGTTTTCAATGTTTATTTATACGTTTAAGTTTGACTTGATATGTAGTGGTTCTGAGGGAAAAAAAAAGAAATAGGACTTTTTTTTCTCTCTTCTCTAGAGTGCCCTAAAACTTGGCAAGAGACTATGGGTTCTTCATGAATTTGATGGCAGATGCAAGACAATATAGGGCTCGTGTTTGGGATTATTATTGATGGTTTTAGCAACATAGAGATGAGACTCAAGTACCTGAAACACATTTTTACTTTTCTTCCATTTTTAGTTTTGGAGTTTTATTCTCTCTAAAAATCATTGTTTGAGAATTTCATGTACATGTGTATAATGTTTTCAAATCCACTCCCCAGCTCTCCCTCCAAGTCCTCCCATAGTCCTCCTACCTCTTCCCTTTCAACTTTCAGTGTTCCTTCTTAAACTCAATGCTTTCAGTGTGTGAGTGTGCATGGAGGGCGTCCACTGGAACGTGGGGAGCCTATCAGCATGCATGAAGAACACCGAGTGTCTTCTCCCACAGCAACCATCTTTGGCAGTAGCTTCTCAGCTACGGCGAGACTGTGAGCCCCTCCTCAGTTATGCTGAAATTACTTTTGGAATGCTCTTATGAGCTTTTTGGTAGATATCCATATTGCTGTGAGCTCATGTTTTCCATGTCCCTGTCATGTCCAGAGACACTAGTTTGCAGTCTTCCTTGGAGTTTTATTCTTCACGATTTTTATTTTAAGTTTTAAGAACTATTCAAGTACTAAAATCTTACCCTGTAACTATATGCTGACACATTTATTTTGTAAGCTTATAGTCTTATTTTATCACCAAAAATAGAGATTTACAATTTTTTTAAGAATAGCATACATGATATTTTTTTCATGTGATCCTCTCCCTACCTTATACCTTGGTTTGTTCTTTCTTTTATTTGTAAACATGCTATAACTAGATTACATTTCCCTGTGCTTATCTGGTCCTTCAAAACCTCTTAGTCAGGTTGGCTGTGCTTGCCTCTGCTGCATGGAGGGGGCTCCTTTCTCCTGCTACAGTGGAAACAGCACCACTAACTGAGAAATCCTTTTCCTCCTGCCAGATTTGTGTTGTCGCTAACAATTGCAGGGTGGTGTACAAACATCAGAAGTTTGTTATTAAGTCTGTGGTTTGTGTGTGTCCTTATTATGGCTCAACACACTCCTGTCATCTATTCTCCTGGGATTAGTTTGAAGAACAACAACAAAAACAAAGATTAAACAACAATGAAAAGAGTTTAGTCTGAGTAGCCATTCCTCTCTTTGCTATGCACATTTTAATACAAACGCTTTCTGTTCACTGTCACAGGCCAGAATGGTGCTGCAGAAACTGAGTCCCGATTTCCATGACTACTCAGGACGGATGCTGGACTTCTTTCCGCATCTTGTTGAGAAGCTCAGGGAAATGGAGAAGTTGCCTGCGCTCTTCTTTCTGTAAGCCATTTAAACTTGGGCTCCTTCCTTTAATGTGGAGGAAATTATATACATGTCACTGCTATGGTCTAGTATTTATTACTACATGGGGTGCTTATTTATTTGTCAAAATCGTATGACTTATTTAAAATCACAAAATTTTCTTTTTCTACTTTTTGTTGTTCTGGCTCTCTTTGTTTGTTTGAAACAGGATCTTGGTATGTGTCAAGGTCTGCTTTCCTGCTTCAGCCTCCCAACTGCTTCAAGTATAGACATGCATTTACCATTATGCCCAGTTTTAGCTAAATTCTTAAAAATATTTTTAGTGTTCTTGTTGGGGGAAATGCCTGCTTTTTCATCCCGGGCACCTGGCTAGCTTAGCCCCAAAATAACCACAGAGAAACTGTATTGATTAAATTACTGCTTGGCCCATTAGATCTCATTTCTTATTGGTTAATTCTTACATTTTAATTTAACCCATTTTTATTAATCTGTGTATTGCCATGGGGCAGTGGCTTAATGGGTAAAATTCCCAGCATCTGTCTGGTGAATCCATGATGGCTCTCTGACTCTGCTTTCTTTCTCCCAGAATTCAGTTCCGTCTTCCCTGGCTACCTAAGTTCTTCCCTACATGTCATGGCAGTTTCTTTATTCATTAACCAATGAAAGCACCACATAGACAAAAGGACCTCCCACATCAAGTTCTATTAATTTTTCTTCATTAAATGTGATACCTTATTTTTGTTTTTACTATAAACTATTTTTTTTTGTTTGTTATAGGTCTTACTAATAATTTTCAGTCTAGATCTTGGTTCTTCACAGAACCCATTGAACATAGCCATAGTTATAATATGCTGCAATATACATTGATAAAATATTTTGGTAATTTAATATAATTATAATGATAAATATGACCTAGAGCCAGTGATATCTTGTCAAAAATCATATATATATATATATATATATATATATATAATGTAATAACTTAAAATTGAACATGCTAGTTTAATGGATCTAATTCTAATAAAATGTCACCAAGAATAATTTAGTTATGTAACAATAAGAGAATACTTACTGGAGACAATTTCAAATTATTCTCAAGCTACAGAATCATCAAATAAATAAAACAATTGTATTATAAAGTTTAATACTTATGAACATGTACAGAAACATATAATAATGAATCTTGATTAGTGATAGAAACTCAGAAACAATGGTAGCAGGTGATTCAAGGTCCTATTTGATTATTTTTGGAGACTGCAGTAAAATTGCTCCTTTTGCCTTTGTATGTAGGACAAGAGAATACTCTTTTCTGTGCCATGAATAATTTATATAGCATTTTTGTTTTACTTCCAAGTACAGTCATGGATATTAGAAGCAAGAGCCATTTTCTATGTATATGTCTGAGAACTTAACTGCAGTCTTAAAATCAGAAAAGAATACTTTATCATTTATATATTCACATGCATATGAGGATATACAATTTTTCCTCTATCTTGTTGAAAGAATTAAATTGGTCAATAGGTGAAAAGCATACTCGGTGATTTAGAATAAAAGAATAAATAGTACTTGGCAAGGAAGCTTCATAAGGAAATGAAGACCCAAAGACATTATAAATGGACACTTCACCCTGGACTGAACAATGCACAAAGTTGTAATACTGTGACACAGTAAATGTTCGTGTGTCGTTGTAGGTAATGGAGGAGAAAATGCCTAAGAAGAAAAGGGTTGTACATATTTCTCTTGTTCTCAACTCCTTATCCTTAACAAAAGAAGGCCATTCTCCTTTTGGTATAAGGGTGGCATCTTCTGAACTGTGCATTCATCATCATCATCATTTATATCCCAGCAATGCTTGAGCATGCACGAGCGCTGTGTTTATGGTGGTTTTCCAGTTGTTTCTATCCTGAGCAGTCTTAGATGCTTGTGTTATTGTCATACCCAAGGTTCCACAGTCTTCCTTTATGTTGTCTATTCAGCATTTTTGGGGCTGTCTTCTTTGACTTATCCCTTGCACTCCTCAAAGCAGTGCTATCTTTGGGTACCTGCTATCATTCATTGTTATAACATGGTCGAAGTATCTCAGGTGCCATCATCTTGTAGTTTACTTCTTTTTGTAGATGGAGATGTTTCTTAATATCATCATTCACAGGCTATCTCTTTGTGTGACACCTAGAATTTTCCTGAGACATGCCAACACAAACACATCTAGTCACTGTTTTGAGGAGTATTTTATTGTCCAGATTTTGGGGTTTTAAGCAAGGCAGCTCAAGACAAGTGTCTCATATACTTGTAGTTTTGTTGTTATGTCTTTTGCTGACCAAACCTTTCCTAGAACCTGGAATGCATTCCTTGCTGTCTCTATCTGCCTCATGACATCTGAAATAGTTCCTTTCTCTGAACTGAGATTTTCTCCCAGATAGACAAATTTTACTGCTTGAGGTTCTGATTCTTTATTACAATGCTAAAATTCTTGCGCTCCCTTCCCATGTGTTGTATCTCAGGCTTCTCAATGTTTATTTTCATTGTAAGGTTTCACTTACTTTTACCACTCTACTTAGCATGGCCTGTAACTCATCTGGACTTTCAGCAAGTAGTGATGCATTGTTGGAAAAATGCAAGTTATTGATTCACACACCACCTATCTGCACACTTATCTCTTCATCTCCCAGGGCTTTTGCTATTAGTAATTCCAGGAATATATTGAAGAGTACTGGTGAGACTACGCATGCCTGCAACACTCCTATGATTGTCTTAAACCGATCACTTAATTCTCCATAGACTTTAACTGTTGAAAAGGTGTCTTTATAGTCATTTTCCAGTCAACAGTTTCCACACAGGTCTACAGAATGAGGTCAACAGGGCACATTAGAATGACATACCAATTGTTATAGATGACCTTAATGCAAAAGTGGGATCTGGAGAAAGGATGAACTATAGTGTCATGGGAACATATGGATTGGACATAGAAATGATAGAGGGGAATGACTGCTTGAGCTCTGCTGTGCAAATAATTTGTATGTATACAACACAAAATTCAATCAGTCCAAACCATCAAGATGCCGAATGTGGGAATCCCCTAACAAATGCACACACAGCCAATTTGACTACATTCTGGACAGCAAGAAACTTTTATCCAGCATCCAAAACAGCCGGTCATTTCCTAGTGCTGACTTTGGGTCAGATAACCAACTTATTATGGTCAACATTCAACTGAAACTTAGTAGAGGCTTGCCTGGCAAGACGAACAGGAAGATCAATTGTATACAACTGATGAGCCCAGCTGTATGGAGAGAGTATAAGAGAACTGCTCAACAAAAGATGAGGAAAATCATTAAATACCCCTTTACAAATGTAGAAAGCAAATGGGAGAACATCAAAAGAGCTATGCAGGAGGCTTCAAAGGAGATGATGGATCATGCAAAAAGGGCAGCACCAGTAGAATGACTTACTGCAGAGATAGATGCATGGAAGTCAAAAGAAGAGCGAAAAAGGATAGAGAGCTGTATACATAGAAGGTATATGCAAAGAGATCAAATAAACACATAATAAACACATCTTGACAGACAGATAACTTTCAGATATGCTCCTTAGATTCGAGTGATTAAAGATGGACAAGGTCATCTATTAACAGAACCAGGGGAAATAAAACAAAGATGGAGACTACACTTTGACACCCTATACAATGACCCTAAAGCTGTCAATGTAGATCACAATGAGAAAAATTTTGACAGCCACTCGAATACCAGAGTCAATGAGGAAATATTTAACATTGACAGGAGTGAAATAGAAGAAACTATTAAGAGAGCAAAATACAGAAAGGTCCAGGAGTGGACTGGATGACATCACGGTAGAGGAGTTGGCAGTGGCTACAATGGGCTTGCGGGCTGAGGCACTTCTCACACTCTTCAGAGAGATATGGGAACATGAAGTGATTCCCACAGCATGGAAGCACCGAGTCATAAGTCACATATACAAGAGGAAGGTCAACCCTCGTGGTCCTGAGTTCCTTGCTCCTGCTCCCTCTCCTTCTGCTCCTGATTTGGACCTTGAGATTTCTGTCCGGTGCTCCAATTTGGGTCTCTGTCTCCTTTCATCGCCTGATGAGG
>NW_004949159.1:726352-800707 GCF_000317375.1 Microtus ochrogaster
TTTAAAAGAATACAGTGTCTGTGTAATTATTTCGGGTAAAGCTAGCCTTGCGGGCAGCGGGGTGCTGGGGACGCAGCCCCGCCGCACCTATTACTACATTAAAGAAGTAAAGGATTATTTATTTATAAGAAAAACTATAAAAATCCTTTTTTACATGCAGTGTTATAGTTAGTCTTTAGTGGCTTATCATATAGTGATAGCCCCAACATTCTGCCCCTGGTAGCTGGAAAAAAGAGTGTGGAACCTCTTTCAAGGTTGTAAATGTTGATACCTGATTAAAGACATACATTTCAAGGGCAGGCCTCAGCATAAATTTTATTTTTTCCTCTTTAGCCATATCACTGATTGACAAACTATTCCATGACTGCAACCATACTGACAATCTTGGTGAAACTAAAATAAAAAAGTCATGAATGTGTAGTTCATTGGTAGAAAATATTAATTGCTAATGTGCAATTTCTAGGTCATTTTCATTATATATAATTCTGTATCAGTTATTTTCATGTAATATAGATTTTTGAAAAGAGATACACTATGATGGAAATGACTGGAACCTGTATGACATAAAAATAATTCAACAATAATACTATCAGAAACATGGATAAGAAGACACACTCTGTTACATACATGCTGTGTATACTCATGGGTGGACCCCTTAATCTGTATTTCCATTTTCTCATCTGTGGTACAGAAATGACAGAGTTGAGATAATGTTTGATATAATTGTTGTTTCAAATGATTTTTGGCGATTATATCATTAGAGATTATATCATTAAAAGGAAGGTTCAGAGAGAGATAGCTAACTGGGAATACCATGGACGTTTGATACTTCAAAGCCTGATCCCAGTTGAACACCTCCTGCAACAAGGCTAGACCTTCTAATCCCTCCCAATTACAGACTTTGTATTAAAATACATGAGCCTATTGGGACCATTCTCAAGTCAAACCACCAAACAGGGCCACTGGGGTTAAGCCTTGAAGTCTTGGAGCTAATCCTGCTTTCTGTTTGTGCTCTGCTTCCTGCCTACAGATAGAATGTGACTAGCTACCTCTTACTTTTGTCACCCTTATTCCAGTATAAGTAGCTGTGTCCTTTCAAACTGTGAACCCGTTTAAACCCTTCCATAACGACTTCTTCTCAGCCATTGTTCATAGCCATGAGAAATGTAACACACAACCAGAAAAGATGGAGAAACTGAATCTTACGATAATATATCTTTAAATATATATTTGTTTGCTTCCAGATTTAGATTAAGTTCTGTAGAAAAATGTGCTGAGAATGCTTGCGATTTCCTAGAGGAGAAAGAGGAAAAGAAAAGGCCTCCCAAAGCTGATAAGGAAGCTCATGTCATGGCTAACAGACTTCGAAAAGTTAAAAAATCTTTGGAGAAACAACAAAAGATAGGGTAAGTATTTCACTAAGCAAATTGCCACATAAGGGTTTGTAAAGCCCAAATGTCCTAGTAGGAACATGCATTGAAACTGTTCTATAGTGAAGGTCTAATACTGCTTGGATTGTTTCTGTTTTGGAATTTCAGAGGGATAATTGTTTGAAGATAGGTGACTTGCATCACATATTCCTTACTTGCATAGATCAGTTTATGTTTGTTCAAAGTGGGTCTACATTCTACTAGTATGTGTGTATTATAGAAATTGATATGATCATCCCACGTTGTCCATGTAACTCTGTCTTGACTCATGGCTCATTATCACTGTGTGAGCCATAGAGTGAGTTTTATTTCCCCTTATGATCACAGAGGTCTTTATGGGCTTAAGATTCTCTAGATTCACTACTCTCCAACATAATTACTTGTGCTTAATAACTTTAAATTGGTTAAATTAAATGTTTGGTATTCTTTTTCCTGTTGTCTATCTGATGGGGTCTAACTTTTGTGTTGAATATTCAACAATATTTGCTTATGTTTTTACTATTTTACATGTGTCTCCTGCCACTTCCCTTTTAGGATATTATGGTTCTGTCCACTTCATTTATTCTTATATCTCTTTCTTTCCATGGATACAAATATCTGTCTCTTCAGTATATTTACTGTTAATGTTTGCATCACGTGTTTTCATAAATTTGTTATCTGTACTTTGAATCTTGTACTCATTCTTGAACTTGAGCCTATACTATTTTATGTACTATTTTGTTTAACAGAAGATAGATTAGTCTGTATTTTAAAAGCATATACAATGACCATTCCTTAGCTGAAAAATATAAAATCCAAAACAGTGTATGGGGAAATTGTTACATGATAAAAGTTTGTTTTATGTTTAAATTTATTTAAAATATCTATAAATTGCCTTTAAGCTATATATAGGAGATAATATAGATAAAATCTAAATAAATTTTCTTGTTTAGACTTGGGTACCATTTAAAGTTATGCTGTTATTTATTGGCCAACATGTGAAGTTCTAAAAACTAAAATTCAGTTCTCAAGCTCTTTGTATAAGGGATAAAAACCTTTACTAGTTTCCCTAAATCGTAAGCTTCTTTACAACAGGAGGCATACATTTTCTTCTTTGCCTCTCCCTTAACTGGCAGATGAAAAATGTTCCAGAGATTTTTACTTTAAAACTATTTATAAAAAGCATTTATATTATTATTATTGAGAATTTTATGCATGTGTATTGTATATACCTCATTCCTCTCCATATTCTTCCCCCTCCAGGTTCTCTCTCAAAATCATATTTTCTTCTTTTGTAATAAGTATGCTCACACACACGTAATATACACACCCAAATATATCCTGTGGATTCCATTTAATGTGCTTATATGATTACATGTTTAATGATGATCACTTGAAGAAGCTATGAGGAGGCTAGTAACTCTAGAAAGACTGATTCTTCCTCTTTGGCCAGGCACTTAATTGTCTATAGCTCTTCATCTAGAGTTGGGTCCTTGTGAGATTTACCAAATCCATGTTTGCTATCAAGTAGTATTGTAATTGTTCATGTCTTGTTTGGGTGACCACATGGATAAGATTTTGTGGACTCAGCTTCTCTGTATGTAAGAATAAGTACTTAGAATGCTATTGATTGTTATACTGGTTTATGGATGTGGTAGCAGTAAGTTTTCCTTCATGGTCCATTATTTCATCAGGAATATGTAGTTATTGGTTTATTGTACCAGGCATGAATATCCCACTATGGAGTGACACCTTAACTCCAGTTAGTCCTTAGTAGTTTCTCTGGAGATAAAAGTACCTCTGTTGCACCACTGAGAATCTATTAATGCTACTGTTGTAGTTTGCAGCCTTACAGCTGGGTAAGAATTTCCATTGTTTTGTTCCCTTGGCAACTTGCATGGTCCCGTCAAAGACTGTGAAAGCTAGTTCTTAGGGAGGTCTAAAGCTTTTTAAAATGAAGATTTATGACTCACTTTGAATTTGAAACAAGCTTTTAGAGCATTGTTGATTCAAACATTATAAATTCGAGAGCAAGCTATTGTTTGTTCTTGTCATGTACAATGATGTCTCTGCATGGTTTGTTTTTTTCTAGAAAGTATGTATGGAGGTAGTGAACTCCAAGGAGGATGTAGGTAGAAAGTTTAAGATTTCTTGGTAAATGATCCTCCTTAGGATACATAAGCTTCAGAGTTCAGGAGTCACGTGGTCAAGGTGGGTTAGTGACCAGCAACTCAAATTGTCAAATGAAAGTTGTTTTAATATCTTTAGCATTTTATTGTAAGGAGGATGGGGACCTTGCATTATGCCCTATGCATCACAGGGCAAGCTCCGAACCTTTTCTGTTTACATCCATTTCTATAATGTGAGAACCCTAAAGAAACACACACATCATGAACTTACTTGGGTCATGTTTATTGACTTTGAAAAATATTTTTTTTCTGTTTTCTTTAGCAGTTTTTATTTATTAACAATGCCTTATTTAATAGTTTAAAAAATTGAGTGGCACAACAATCTGTGTTCCTCTGTAAGTGTATAAGCACATGTTTTGAAAACACAGGTCTAGGCATAATGACATTTACCTTCTCATTAAAGTTCAAGCTAATTGGAGGTGATGTATTCTGGAAGTGTGGTATATACTACATGGTAGAATGCAAGTGGACTCATCTTCCTATGTTCAGAAATGTCTTATTTACATAATTAAGATACAAATGTGAGGAAAGCATACATAACCTAGTGATTGTAAAAGCCTGGTGCATTCAGGGGTCCTGGAGAATACAAAATGATCACCTACGGGTCACAGCCAGGTTTATGTAGCCTATGCTGAGAAGGACTGCCCATGTTTGTATATGCCTTAGCGAAGGGGAGTGTACACATGAGGGACTCACGAGAAAGAGCAGGAGGAAAGAAAAGTTAAGAGGACATAGCTTCTGTTAGAATACAGCTTGAACATGGTCCCTGTTTGCAGTGTCCACCAAAAGGAGGAAGGTGGGATATCTTTATTTGGCAAAGCAGAAAGAGGAGAACACATACCTCTAACCAGAGTATGAGAACATTTGAAGGAGAGAAAATGAGCATTATATTAGCAAGATGAAGCAAGGTCATCTGTGGAATGGGAAACAATGGAGAACAATACGGAAAAAAGTCACATTCATAATAGCTTTATCTTGAGGAATCCTAGACCCCAGGGGATGATGAGCAGACACATTAGAGGGAGAGAACTGAGTTACGATAATATAAATGTATGAAGCAGTGATTCTGGGATTCCTGGAAAGATTGGATACAAATACTAATTTCTTGTAATATTATTCCTGTAAAGAGATGAAAATAATAAAAAGCCTTTGAGAAGATTGGATCAAAGCATCATGCATGAAGCTGAACACGATTATCTCCTGAAGCGTCTGGAGAAGAATCTGGAGATTCCTCAGGACTGCACGTATGCTGATCAGAAAGCAATAGATGATGAGGTCAGCACTCAGAAGGGACCAGTGCTCCAAGAGTGTAGGCTTCGTCTATGTAGACAGTGTTGGACATACTGCAGGCAATTGCTACCATAAGGGAAGTCTCTAGGAGCTAGACATGTAACAGACAGAAACTTTTGCTGCACACAACATTCAAGGGCCTTCCAATCTACCCTTAGGATAGGATTAGAATTTGTAGACTGATTTTTTTCTTGTTGACAAATTACCCAAGTATCTGTTTTTGCATGGTGTCTTCTATAGAAGTCTGTATATATTATAGTTAGAATTTGGATCCATACAGAATAATATATTTAAATTTTGACAGCATTCTTAAAATTAGGGTCTTTATTACAGCTAAAAGAATTCACCAAAGTCATTGGAATATCTAAAATTGGTTTAGCCCATCATCTTTAAACTTTTTGTTCTTCCATCTATTGCTGTTCATAGTCAACATATGTAACAATGCAACAAGTTTCAATAAAAGCAATATCATCACACACCCCACACACATTCACATATACATCTGTGTATTTTCATTGTGTCATGAATCTTCTTTTGTCAGCTTCATAATCTGTCTAGTATGTACATCATTATTTTAATTGGTCCTTGACATTCTATCTTATAGATAACTGTACAATAAAAGTAGCTAGGAAATATCCTCTTATGTTTGTAGACTTAAACTTTTCTCTTCTCTCCAAGTGTTTATATATTTTTATATATTATAATACTGGGCACAACTGGATTTCCTCCTACCTACTTGGAGACCCTTAGGTAATCACTCTGTATTCTCTAGGACCCTTGAATGAACCCATCTTTTGCAATCACTAGATCATGCACACTAACTTTACATTTGTATCTTAACTACACAAATAAGACCTTTCTGAACATAAGAAGGTGAGGGCACTTGCATTCTAACATGTAGTGGTATATATCACACATCGAAATGGATGCAATGTGGATAAAGGCATTTCTTGACCTTATAGTACAAAGGTTTTGCTTTATTTTCTGGGGAGAACTGTGAAATTTTTCTTGTAGAGATTATTTGGTGCCATAAAACATTCTTTTGTTATTTTTGTTGTTGATGATGATGATGATGATTGATGATGCATAGATGTAGAGCAAAGACCAATGATCACATCATTTGGTCAAATTATTATGTAATATGTATATTATTTTCATTGGACATATTTGAATGAGCATTAGATAAATAATACTTTAAATCTCTTGTTTTGCAGTCATTGCAGATGGTGTTTAGTCGGGTGAACAATCAAAGGAAAGGTGACACACTGAAGCGATTGGCAAGGAGGGGTATTGGCTTTCATCACAGATCTATGAGCGCCAAAGAAAAGCAGTTAGTGGAAATTCTTTTTAGGAAAGGATTCATTAGGGTGGGTCATTTTTTCTTTGTAAAATTTGAAAATATAAATAGATGAAGCAGAATGTTCATGAAATGAAGAAATATAGCCACCCCTTACTGTTTCCCCCCTCATATACCTATGTTATTTGGGCTGTGGACTTCGTTTAATGGCTGTGGTACCTTTGCATATGCTCTATGTCATTTAACTGGAGAAGGAGGCTTGACTGGTGCCACTTACTACATACATTTGCCCACAAAACAAAGCATCTCTATGTTGACCTCAGTGCATAACTTACTCATGTTTTTATCTTAAGGTTCTTTTTTTTATTTTTTTATTTTCGAGACAGGGTTTCTCCGTAGCTTTTTGGTTCCTGTCCTGGAACTAGCTCTTCTGGTCTCAAACTCACAGAGATCTGCCTGCCTCTGCCTCCAGAGTGCTGGGATTAAAGGCGTGTGGCACCACTGCCCGGCCCTCTTATGTTTTTATATGTTGGGTTTGTTGATGTGGCTTTGATACAAAGATTCTCCACAAGAATTTAGAGAGTATTTATATTTTAGTTTGGTGAAGATGTTTTCCTAATGTGGCAGCTGAAATTATAGCACAGACATCTGCTTCCTTGGGGCTTCAATTTATCTCAGCAAAGCCTGTAAATATGTTGTACTGAATGTCATTTCTACTGTTAAACTGATGGGGGACAAGAAGAAGATTGTCATAAATGACTTTCAGGGCACATTCTTACTGTGTTTTCTTTAGTACATCCTGGTTTGTGAAGATGTTTTACGATGTGAAGTAATGTTTTCTCATTGTTTTGTAACTGATGCTTATGCCTCTGTCAAAATGAAAAAATGTTACTTACTAAATTGTATGAAATTATTTTTATTCAAATCTTTTTAACAAGCACAAACATTGAGAGTGTAGGAGCTTTACATTTAGAAAAAAGGGAGAGATATGGTTAAAATAGTATCTGACAGCAATGTCTTAGTACTAATAAAGTGAGAATAACTCAACTGATAAAGAATAGCTACAGCAATGGCTTCATCAGATACTATTTTAACCATATCTCTTTCCCTTTTTTCTTTCTCTTCATTATATCCACTCTTTCTTTTTACCTATGCCTTACAACATGTAAGGTTGATAACTTTTAGTAGTCAGAGTCAGATTTTAAATATTGCTCAATATTCATATTTACTTGGCAACAATCTAAGGTTCCTCTGTATACTGCCCTCTCACAGAGAAATTCCTGTCCTAATGTTTTACATATTATGTCTACTGTAATACTTACTCCATGCCAGATACAACAGTGAATGATTCTTGGACTTTAGTATTTTAAGAGTACATAAAATAACAGTGATATTGAGGTACATTGAGGGAATAAAGAGCAGAGAAATAGATGATGAGAGAATATAATTATTTCAGATATGACCTCTATGTTCCTCTGTGACATCTGTACTACACAATCAAGACTAAGGTATATATTCCTTGTAAAGAATAGGTATAACACATTCCATTTGAGAATATGTTGTCTATGTTTGCAAAGTAAGAAGAAACATTTTGTGTCTCATCCCCTTTGTTTACTCACTGCAGTTTTATTGGGATTTAAATACAGTTTTTAGCAATTTCATGGAAATACTTGTATTCAACCAAAATGTCAGTGTGTGAAATCACTGTTTTATTCCATTGTAGGTGGTGACAGCTACGGGAACACTCGCTTTAGGAATCAACATGCCTTGTAAATCTGTGGTTTTTGCTCAAAACTCAGTCTATCTGGATGCTTTAACTTTCAGACAGGTAAATAAATATACATTAACTTAATGTAATGTATTCATACTATGTAGCCATGAAATAGTAAAAAAAATTACTTTAACTACTAATTTAGTAAATAAATTCAGTTCATGGCAGAACACTGTAGGTGCCTGTCTGGTACTGAGTAAGCATAGGGCTATGAGATTATTTGACCACTGCTAATCATGTGTATGGTCTTTGATAAGGCATTCAAACTTCTCTCTTGTCTGGAGAATATGGGTGATCATTACTTCATGTCATGCACACAGGCTAAATAAAGCAATTTGCAAAAAAGGGATCCACATCACAGATTCCTGGGAAACATTTACTTTCTAATTTACTGAGCAACTGAGCATAGGTTTCTATTCTGGAACCATTTTTAATACTTTTCTTGACTCTAGATACATAGTCTGTTTCTAAATCAATGTCTGTACTCTCCTGTGGTGTTATTTGGTTGTTTTCCCACAATCTGTACACGCAGTATTGCCATGCTCTGCCCAGTTCCAGAGACTGACCTAACTGACCTAACAAGCTAGTGAGAAAAGCACAGATACACAGACACACAGAAAAGCTGGGAGCATGTGGATTTGACTCCCAATGGAGAAACTATATCACTCAGAAGCTCAATGTGTTTCTTATATAAAGTTGAACATAAAAGTGGGGTTATTGCATACAGTTGAACAAGGAGCCAGGTTGGCTAATCTTAGGGGCAGTCTCTGTAGGGGAGAAGTCTTTAGGCAAAAATATCTGGGAGGAGAGAGCTATAATGGACAGTTTCTGCATACACTATATTACAATTCAAATGTGGACCCGAAAAATGACTTTTAATCCCTGTGGGGAAAGAAAGGGGATTTTGACATTCCCATGGGTCTGAGGCACTGGGTCCTTGACAAACCCATCCCTATGTCAATGATATTTGTCAGTGATATACATTCATATAGAACTTCATTCACTTTACCCAGGGCTTCCTCAGTTTCCCAAACAGTTGCCTTTCACCATAAAGTCTTGATCTTGGATATTAAAGCGTTTTCCTTGCTTTTGATTCTTCTCTTTCTATTATGTTCTGCAGACAACAGAGTTTGTCTTTATAGAATTACCTTCTCAGAAATGTTTGGTCAATATTTCTGCTGGCAGCATCAAATGTAGCTATATCCAGTAAAATTCAAATCATAGTGAATGTGTATAATTAATATTAACAATACATTATTATATAGTGTCATAATATAAGTTATAGCATGTACTATGTAATGTTATATCCATAATATATATAATCATAGAATATTTTATCTCATAAGTCATGTCAGAAAGTGGCAATTATATATTGTATAACTCATAGTATATTCATAGCATTAGATATATGATTTTATAAATAGATCTAGTTCTATACAACATTATGCAAATACTTAGTATAACTAATGATACATGGAAATGCAGATACATTATTTTAAACAGCCCTACTTCAGATATGATGAACTTTTTAGATTTCAAATAGAAGGCTATTTATTTTAGCTGACCCCTAGGCACAGTATATGTGCCCCAAAACAATATAAAAGGCTTAGTTCTTTACATTCTTTTAGGAAAAACACTCAGATGGTTCTCACAGCATGATTCTGCTCTGTTTCCAGATGTCTGGTCGGGCTGGAAGACGAGGGCAAGACCTGCTGGGTGATGTCTACTTCTTTGATATTCCACAATTTAAAATAAAAAAGCTCATAAAATCCAAAGTGCCTGAGCTGAGAGGCCAGTTTCCTCTCAGTATCTCACTCATTCTGAGACTCATGCTGCTGGCCTCCAAGGCAGATGACCCAGAGGACGGCAAGGCGAAGGTGCTGTGTCTCCCAACTTGGGCTTCTACCAATGGTCTGGCTGCCTGTGCTCTGCTGTGCTGTTATCAGGGTTAGCATGCTTCTCCATGTTCTCTAGAGAGTGGTGGAGAACGCTAAGGAAAACAATGATAAGTTGTGCTTGTTTTCATTGTTAGACAGAATTGGTGACTGGGTGGTTACTAAAGTGTTCCCATGATCAGTGTCTTCTAGCATAATAGACAGTATTGTCTTGTACTGAGAGTGCCAGCTACCATCTGTTTATACCATTCAGAAATAGAAAGAATTTATTTTATAAATGTAATGTAACAGTTTACTTTTCATAAGACAAAGTGTTAAGTTAATTATAAATGTTTAGAAAATGTAGAAAGTTGGAAAAAAACCCAAAGCAAAAAAAAATAGTACTCACGCTTAGTTCTACCAAAATGATCACATTATTATTTTTTTATTACTATTATTTTGGATTTTTGAGACAGGATTTCTCTGTAGTTTTTGGTGCCTGCCCTGTGACTAGCTCTTGTAGACCATGCTGGTGTCATACTCACAGATATCTGCCTGCCTCTGCCTCTTGAGTGCTGGGATTAGAGGTGTGTGCCACCACTGCCCGGCCACATTATTATTTTTGTTTTTGTTTTTCAGACATTTTTTTCAAGGTATGATTGCACACTTTATAAGGGTGTAAGCAAGTGGACATCAAACCATAACCAGAACATTGTCTTGATGTTTTAGGGTCTGATAAAAGGAGTATGAGACCATGAATTTGAAACTCACAATTAGATGATTTAATTTCTATTTTTGTGACAACACACTGTTAGAAGGACTTGTGTTCGTTTTCTGTTGGCCGCAGCAGAATGACACAGGTGGAGTGAACTATCAGGAAGAGAGGTTTGTTTTGGCTCATGATTACAGAGGTTCAATGCTGCAGCGTGACATTTAGTGAAAGACTTTCTTGCAGTGTTCCAATGACAGGACATCGTTTGTTAAACAGGAAATGTCCCAGCCTATCTGACATTTCCTTTTCCTTCCTCTTGTACAATCACAGAGGATTCCAACATGGGAACCTTCTACTCTTAAGACTTCCTCTGCTTCTAATCACTTCCCTAAATCCCAGCCCTCAATAAAATCGCCAGCATGGAGATTAGATTTCAGCATGTTCTAGGGACCACATTCAGACCACAGCAGGACCTATTCTACTAGGTACAATATTCTACTAATATATACTTTATTTCTGCAAATATCTGTGGAGCCTTCCCTAGAGAAAAATTAGCATTCAGGAGAGCAAAGTCCTCAAGTGAAGGTGGCCTTGTTCATATTGAGGTCCTTGATAGAAGGAGAGTGGAAGTCTGTTTGTGCAGACCTGCTGTGAGGTGAGCTTCAGTACATCGGAGCCAGGCACGGTATGGATTGAAGCTACTTTTAAAATCATGTGCCCAAAATAAATTGCTCCTCATTTAAGTTGCTCTTCTCAGTTCATAGCAGTGAAAATACTAATCTATCATGCTAGTGTGCCTTTAGTTATAAGCTCTGTACCTCCAGGACAGAGTAAACCACTATTAGTTCCTTTCTCCCCACATCCCCTCACCACTTTGCTGTTTTCCAAATGCCTCCTCCTCTGATTCCTGTGTGCAAGGAAAAGGGGTGTTAGTAAAGGAACCTTTTGGTTCCCTTCATAACCCACTGCAAAGGAAAGGAGGAGTTCAACCCTTTTATTCTTCCTCCTGTCCTACCATTAAGCATATAGGAATTAAATACAGTAGTAGCTAGAAATACGGCTCAGATGTTAAGAACACGTAAGATTGTTGCAGAGGACCTGAGTTCAGTTCCCAGTGCTCATACTGGGTGTTTCTTACCACCCTTTAACTCCAAGAGGTCTGATGGCCTTGAATTCCATGAGTACTTGCATATACTGCCCCCCATATATACATATAATGAAAAACAAAATAATTCATTCTTGTTCTTTGTTGTTATTTTGAAAGGACAGCGGAGATTTTTCTTGCATTCTGTAAATTCTCCAATCTAAGGGTAGACAGGTTGACTTTTGAGTGGTGCTAAGAAAGCTTGCTTTTATTGTGAGTTCATAGATATTTTAGACAAAAGTTGAATACTATACATACAAGAGTGTTGTTTGAAACTGGAGATGAAGAAACATTTTTCGTTCCTTTGGTTTCAGCCAAATTCCTTGTAATAATTTTGCAGTAATGCCATACATACAGAATAGTATATTTAAACCCCTTCTCAACTCATATGCTACATGCTCTGAAGCTTATAATGTCTTTTCTGCTCAGACTGTTTGGAGACAATTTTTTTTTTCTGGTTTGGTTTTCTGTGCTTATCTTATTCACTTTTCTGCTAATGTGATAAGACCATGCTCAAGGGAACTTATAGAAGGAACGGTCTGCTGGAGACATTTGAGTCCCTGACCATCATGGCAGGAACAGGGCAGCAGGAAGGGAGGCAGGGCACTGGAATAGTGGGTGAGGCTTCCCAGCCTGAGACAGTAGCACAATGTAGGGACAGAGAGCTAACTGGGAACGGCATGGGCCTTTGAAGCCCCGAAGCCTACTCTTGGTAATCCTTCTTAAACTGTTCTCAAAGCAGAGAACAAGCATTCAAACACATGATCCTATGAGGCCATTGTCATTAAATCTGCCACAGTGCTCTTTAGTGTGCTAAAGGACATACATGCTATGTTAGGTGATTTGCTATATGATGAAGGAAATTGTGTTGTATTAAATCTAACTGAAGTTTGTATATTATTGCTGTTTTTTGTTGTACTTTTTGTATCCTATACAGTGGGTGACCAAGAGCACCAAAAGGAACCCTTTTAAGGGTACCCCCTTTGCATGTGTGCTGTAGTCAGAGGAGACAGACTTTGGAAAAGAATAAAGTAGTAAAGGGGGGAACCCACAATGATTCACTTTGCTTTAGGGGTATAGATCTTGTAACCCACCTTATATAAGTTATGTGATGTGTGTGTGTGTGTGTGTGTTTCTGCTTGTTATATGTAATTTAGTCTGTGTTATTGCAAAGACATTTCACTTAATGTTACTAAATCAAGTTGCTGTTCTCTGCAGGCACTGTCAGTGCTGAGGCACTCATTGTTATCCTTCAAACGTCCCCGAGTCACAGACATGTTAAAGCTTTACTTCTTATATTCTTTGCAGTTCCTGGTGAAAGAGGTAGGAGCCAGTCCCCCCCTCCACATCTCTTTCTCTCTCTCTCTCCTCTGCCTGTAATACATTTCTACTACATAGATAGAATTTTTTAAGTAGCAGATTTGATTTTTTAATTTTTAAAAAATATTTATTTATTTTTTAAAAAGAAAATAAACTGTCTTTTTCCATTTTCCATACCAGCCCCAGTTCCCACTCCTTCCCCTCCTCCCATTCCCTCCCCCTCCACCCCGCTTCAGCCCCCATCCACTTCTCAGGGAGTATAAGGCACATTGCTTGGGAAAGGTCCAAGGCCCTCCTTACTATATGTCTGCTGAGTGAGGTATCCATCCAAAGAGAATGGGATACCAAAAAACCAGTAAAGCAGTAGGTAAAATCCTGGTGCCACTGGTAGTGGCCCCACAGTCTTCCCCAGTCATAAAACTGTTACCCATATTCAGAGGGACTAGTTGGTCCTATGCAGGTTTCTTCCCTGTCCAGCTGGAGTTGATGAGCTCCTATTGGCTCAGGTAGACTGTTTCAGTGGGGTACCCATCATGGTCTTGAACTCTTTGTATTCTCCCTCCTCCCACTCTTCAACTGGACTTTGGGAGCTCAGCCCAGTGCTCCCCTGCAGGTCTCTGTCTCTGTTTCCATCAGTTTCTGATGATATTTAAGATAGTCATCAATCTGACTACAGGGCAAGGTCAGTTCAGGTACCCTCTCCTCTATTTCTTAGGGTCTTAGCTGGGGTCATCCTTGTATATTCCTGGGAATTTCTCTAGTGTCAGGTTTCTTCTTTGCCCCATAATGAGTCCCTCAATCAAAATATCTCTTCTTTTTTGCTCTCATTTCTGTTCTTCCTCCATCTCTACTATCCTGTTCCCTCAAGTTTTCCTCCCCTTGTCTTCCCTTCTGCTCTCCCTTCTCCCCTGACCCATGATCCCAATTTTGTCAGGCAATCTTGTCCATTTTTCCTTTCCAGGTGAATTTATGTATGTTTTCCTTGGGGTTCACCTTGTTACTTAATTTCTGTATGGTCATGGACTACAGGCTTTTTATGCTTCGCTTTACAACTAGTATACACTTGTGAGTGAGTAAATATGTTCATCTTTCTGGGCTTGGATTACCTCACTCAGGATGATTTTTTTTCTAGTTCCATCTATTTGCATGTAAATTTCAAGACTATTTTTTTTATTGCTGAGTAGTACTTTATTGTGTATGTAAATGTACATTTTCTTTATCCATTCGTCAGTTGAGGGACATCTAGGTTGTTTCCAGGTTCTGGCTATTACAAATAATGCTGTGATGAACATAGTTGAGCAAACGTCCTTGTAGTATGAGCATGCTTTGGTCATGTGCCCAAGAGTGCTATTGCTGAGTTCTGAGGTAGGTTGATTCCCAGTTTTCTAAGAAACCTCCATACTGATTTCCAGAATGGTTGTACAATTTCACAAAACATTTTATCTACCTTTGTGTGTATGTATGTGTAGATGTCACATGTGTGTAGGTGCCCATAGAGACAAGAAGAGGGCATGAAGGTACCTGAAATTAGAGGTATAGCACTCTATAACTCTCAGTTGAGGCACTTAGTGTGGATTCTGTAAAACTGAGCTCAGGTTGTCTGGAAGAGCAGCAAGTGCTGCTGACTGCTGAGCCATCTCTCCAGCCCTAGATTTTTGTTTTTAACTAGACTGCATTATAGTAAACATTAGAAGACAATACCCAATGAGTACTGCTACTTGTAATTCATGTAATTATTAAAGTTGGGCTTCTTAGTAGTTACAGTCTGATTGGCATGTAGTATTTTAAACTGATAATGAATAACCTACTTGTTACTAATTTCGTGAGTTGAGCCAAACTAACAAATTATTTCTGTTCTCTAGGGACATATAGATCAAGAAGGTAACCCGACAGGGTTTGCTGGCCTTGTATCACATTTACATTACCATGAACCGTCTAATCTTGTTTTTGTCAGTTTTCTTGTAAGAGGTCTTTTCCATAATCTCTGTCAGCCAACTCATGAAGGTAAGTTTGAGGGTTATGTTGTCTCTGTGTATGTGTGTGTTGAACATCAAAATGATATTATCAAATCATACAGAATACAAATAGTATATCATTATTAGTATATAGTTATATATCAAATAATATCTGATATATGTTATATATGTAAAATTATATGTGTGTGTGTGTGTGTGTGTGTGTAAATTCTTACCATGGTGGGAAAAAATCTGATAGATTTGTAGAAAACTAGAACTTCAGAACTATATTTATTCAATTATCACTTGAGAAAGTATCAGTTAAGTGTAACAATGTATATATAAAAATCTTATTTTTTATTTTAATTAATAAAAGGGGAATGATAATTATATAGTTAAATTATAGGTTTGCAAATAAGATAAAGTGAAATCAGTACTAATAGATGTCTATTTTGAGACAATGTTTTTAAAATATTCACTACTGCAAGTTTTGACTTGAAAAGTGTGTTACTACAAGGAATCTGATCATACTATGTAATATACAATATTTATCAAACTTTTTTGTAATTAAATTATATGATCAATTTTAAAGAACAGCATAGAAAAACATTATTGAAATATGAAACTCAAAATTCCACCCTCAGATAATAACTAACATTATCTATGAATATTACATACAACACTATTTTCTTTGACTATAACTGTACAGTGTACATCAATAACTGATATTTCATGGATTATGTGTCTGAGGTCAATTATACATATAAAATTTGCTGATATTGGGCAAAATTGTATTAATAAGTCCCATACAGCTTTTATGGAAAAACTTTGAGTTCAGCGTTTCAAAATAAATTCTTCCCACAATAAATCTGAAGTAAATATTGCCTTCTCATAATATTTGTGATTAATGTTGTGATATTCCCCAGTGCATGGTGGCTTCAATGCCTCCTGCTTTTTCTTCTGTCACTAGCTGATGGAAATAATTTGCTTTGTGCAGCCCTGTAGTTTTCTCCTCTAAGAAACGTATCATTTTGTGACTCCTCTGAAAGTTTTGTAAAATATGAAATCATTTCAGGGAAGGTAGAGTTTTGTTTATTGTTGCTGACAGAGGTAGCCAAAATTCATAACTTTATAAAGGATGCACCCAGAAGTTAAATAAATGGACAAGTTTCTAACCATCTAAGAAGTCAGAGACAATACTCAAATGTAACTAGCCTGAAGCTAGATCCAAAGTTACTGACTATCACATTTTGGGCATTCCTACTATTTTCGTGCTCTTGGAATGCAGTGGCTTAAATGGACTGTGGCTGCAACTGAGTTGAAAAACGTTATCTGTGGGTTTAGTTTCGGATAGTTTTGTCTTTAGCATTGAGAAATCATATGATATTATTGAGTAGGTGAGAGAGGCTATCATGGTTAGCGTGAGAATGGCCCCCATAGGCTCAATACTTGGTCACCAGGGAATAGCGTGATTTTCTTTGTTTAAGGAAATGTGTCAATGGACTTTCTTTGCTGTTGCCAGTGCCAAACAATAACATGGAGACATTATTAATTTTTTTCTCTTTGCTTAATGCAACTGTCTATAAATATTTTTAGCTTTTATTTATTTATTTTTAAGCCAATCTTTTCTTATTTTACATGCATATCCCAGTTCCCATTCCCCCAAACTTCCTACCATCTCCCATTTCTTCCTCAGAGAGCGTAAGACTTTCCATGGGGAGTCAACAAAGTCTGACACATCACTTTTAAGCAGGACCAAGGCCCTTCCCCCTATGACTAGGCTGAGCAAGGTATCTCTCCAAAAAGAATGGGCTCTAAAAAGTCAGTTCTATCAATAGAGAGAAATCCTGGTCCCACTCCCAGATTGCCAAAGTCATACAATTGTCACCCATATTCAGCTTACATAGGACCAAACTAGGCCCTCTTAATGTGGGGGGACTTATTAGTTAATACCTTGGTCTTACCTTAGGTTTGTTCCATTAGCTCTTACAACCTAAATTAACCCATTTATTTTTATTTATTCTGTCATGTGATGTTACCTTTCTTCCATCTTATAGCTCCTATTTCTTCTCCATGTATGGCTGGTGACTTTACCTTTCTCCCTACCAGAGACCTCTTTGTTCCCAGAAATCTCAAATTCTGCCTAGCTAATTGCTGTTCAGCTTTTTATTACACCAATTATAGCAAATATATCTTTAAACAACCTACAAATATCTCACAAAAGAAATGTGTCATTTGGGGTGAGTTTTGAGATTTCAGAAGCATAGCAAGTACAGAGTCTTCCCCGTCCCACTTTGCCGCCTGTGGGTTCAGTTGGAGAACTCTTAGATACATCTCCAGAACCAGGTCTCTTTGTGTGCCTTTCACGATGATTATGTGCTAAACCTCTGAAACTGTACGCAAGCCAAATAAATGCTTTTTAAACAAAAGTTATCATGATCATAATGTCTTGTTGCAACAATAGAACACTAACCAAGACAGAATTTGGTACCAGAAGCTTGGTATTGCTGTGACAGGCCTGCCAAACTGCCTGTGGACTTCTGATAGACTTTGGATTAGGAAAGCAGTTACTTGAGGCTTGATGAGTCATACTAGTAGGAACACAGAAGATAGTAGCACTGAGAGTGATAGAGATTTCAGAGGAGAAAAATATTAGTATGTGGCCTAGAGACTTGGGTGATGTTTTGTGAATTTTCTGCTCTTATCCAAAAATATGCCAGATGCTAAATTGAAGAGTTCTGGATTAATGACCCTTGCAAAGATTTCTAGGCAGCCTAGTATTGACTGTGTCCTGTGATTGTTAGTAATCATTCTTACTCAGATCAGTAACAAAAAGGAGTAAGCTGGACAAAGAGAAGTTCAAAATGTACACAGTTTCAGGAGAAAAGGAACACGAGGGAGACTAATGGAGGTAAATCCTGCACTCAAGGAGATTAAAAGTTTAAGTAAAAGCTTGACATTAAATGGGATAAAGGGAGTGGTGACCTTAGAACAAGACTCTACCCGTCTAAGCTTCCAACTTGCAAAAAGGAGTAAAGAAAACCTTAAGCAGTGAAAGAAATCATGAACAGCAGAAAGCTGATGCAGATGTAATTAAAAGACAAGACCAAGTTCTAGCCCCAGCAAGCAGTAGAACTTGGCAAATTCAGCCACATAGTTCTGGCTTTAGAGTCAAGCATACAAGAAAGGGGTTATGAAATCTCAGTCTGTGACTAAGGGAAGCTACTGAGGCCAGGCATTGTTATTGGCATTCCTGCATGGAGACTCAGAGAGACCATTGCACAGATCTGTGAAAGTGAAGCCCAGATTGTGTTACAGACTTCGATATATTGGGGATGCCAGAGCTGTGGGATGCCTGTCAAGGAGAGCTGCAGACCAGGTGTGGAACTAGACCAAGAGAGAAAAGTGTGTTACAGTGGCAAAAGCTGAGTTGGAGATCTGAAGAGTGTCTTGACATCAGACATAGAGATGCAGAATGTTGAGTTTGCCCAACTGGTTTTCAGTCTTGCTTTGATCCAGCAGTCTCTCAATATGCTCACATTCCTACCTCCTGGAATGATAGTGTTTATCCTATGCTTTTGTACTGTAATTTAAAGCATGTAACAAAAAAGGAGCAAGCCGTTGGAAGCATGTGACCTGCTTTTATAGTTTGATTTTATAGGGAGTTACAGTAAAGAGATTGCTTTGAGTTTCATAAAGGACATTGAACTTTGGAATTTTAAATCGTGTTGAGACTGTGATCAAGTATGGGAACTTTTGAACTTAGATAAAATGCATTTTGCATTATAATATGACTACAGACCTGGGGGGGGGGGTTGGACTGTGGTGGTTTGAGTGGACGTAGTCGGCATAGACTCATAGATTTGCATACCTGGTCAGCCGGAAGTGGCACTATCCGAAAGCATTAGGAAATGTGGTCATTTACAGGAAGTGAGTTACTATGGAGTGGGCATTGAGGTTTCAAAGGCCCGTGCAAAGTCCAGAAAATCACTAATAAATTGAATCATAAGAAATACATTGGCACAGAAAATAAGAAAAAAGAAAGGAGAATGTTCCAAATGGAGGTGAGAGGAATTATGGTTCTTCATTTTCCATTTCCATATTACTAACTCAGCTTCTCCTGATTATCAAGGAAGGACTTTTAAATGACAAGAGATTGTTGAGCACATGATAGGGATACTATCATTTTGATCTATTGATCTTTTCATCTTTCTTTTTTTTAGCTTAATGCTTGATTTAAATCCAGTAGGAAATCAGGCATATTTATACAGTAAAATAAATGAAAAAAATGATCAAAAAAGAAAGGTTAAAAAACATTCATATCAGAGAATGTATTTAAAATTCATTTTCTACTTTGAAAATTAATTGAAACATTGCATATTTTGATTAGATTTTGAATAAATTTAGAAGTCAATGTGAAGTTCTCTTTACTATAACAGTGGTAAGGATTTTAAATTATTACTGAGGAACTATTGGAATTTCACTCCCCTGTAATCATAAGTGTATGGGGAAAGACATTCCAGTGATGAGCAGGTAGTGATGCTGCAGATGGATCTGTTGCAGCTCCTCATTAACTTGGCAGCTGGCAGTTATAGTAGCAAAATCTCTGTGGTGGTTTGAATAGGAATATTCCCCCACAGGCTCATATGTTTGAATGAGTGGCCATTTGGAAATGGCACTACTTGAGGGGGCATATGGCCTTCTTGGTGTAGATGTGGCCCAACTGGATGAACTGGGGGTTTATTGGGGGTGGGCTTTGGGGTTTTGAAAGCTCAAGCAAGCCCAGTGGCTCTCACTTTCTTCTTGCTGCCTCTTGATGAAGATGTAGAACTCTCAGCTGCTTCTCTAGAACCATGTCTGCCTGTGTGCCAACAAGCTCCCTGCCATGATGATAATGCACAAAACACCTGAAATTGTAAACAAACCCCAATTGCATGCTTTCTTTGTAAGAAATGGTCATTGTGTCTCCTTACAGCCATAGAACATTGACAAAGACAGAGACATTATCATAAATTTGGTCAAAGTAAGCAAGGTTCATTAGTAGGAAAGATAAAGATGATAATGAAGTTAAACACAGAAACAAAAAAGCTCAAGTGAGAAGCATCCACAGCTGAAGTTATTCTAAAGTTGTTATAAAAAAAGCATAGCATTTATTTTAAGAATGAAAAATTTGATGTAACTATTTTTTCAAATATATGACAAGGAACTTTTTGTTTTTCACAGGCTCGAAACGTTTCTCTGAAGATATAATGGAAAAGCTGGTCTTAATATTGGCAAATCTTTTTGGAAGAAGATATATTCCAGCCAAGTTCCAAGATGCTAATATCAAGTTTTATCAATCAAAGGTAAAATCTTCTGATAAAAGTAATTAATAATACTATATAAATTCTGCCATAAATGATTCAGCAGCAATAGTTTTTTATGAATATGGGGTAGTTAATTTGTTTTATATACTTTGTTCCTTTTGTAAATAGTGTGATTTTTTCAATAACTCAAAAGTTCCTCTATGAATGTGTTCAAAGGTTACATACCATGTGGATAAATAGGAAGGAAGTACATTCATGATTTTAATCGATTCCATTCAAATGCAGTATTAATGAAAGGGTGTACAGGAGCTGGGAAGATGACTTGATACAGTGCTTGCCATGCACTCATGAGGATCTGAGTGTGCATTCCCAGCACCCACGTGAAGAGATGGACATTGTGACATGCCTTGTAATCCCAAAACTGCAAAGTCAGAGAAATGTGGATCCCTGGAGCTGCCTGGGGCAGGCTAGCCTAATTAGAGAGCTCTGGGTATGGTTAGAGACCTTGCTTCAAAAAATAAAGTGGAGAGCAAACACACACATATTCATGTTCACAGGTACACGAAATGCAGATAAATATACATTTAAGCCCCAAAGCCACCCTCATTGTTGAATTGTGTCTGGTAATGTGACTGTATGTCACAGTGTCATCTTTGAGAAAGTATTACAAAGTTGTCTTGGAAACTGTCCCTTGACTTCTGGAGTCTAAATCTTAGAAACAGCTTTCCAATTTTAATATTTTCATCTTGCTTGGTCATTTTTGAAAATGTGCATTTGTCTATTTAATAAAATAGTTGCATTTATTTCCATGAGATTGTTCTTATCACTCTTTCTGCTCTTCTTGGTGCTTTGCATTGCTTTCCTTAGCGATATCCATGTAACTTCCTGATACAGCAGTGATGGCATGGGTGATAAACGTGCAGTTCTTTTCTTCACAGTTCCTCAGGTCTAGTCTAGAAGTCTTAAATGAAGATGATTTGTGGGGGCATATTTTATATATTGTAGTTTATAAACACAAACCTAGAAAAAATTAGAGATACAGAGCTTTCATATATACAGGTTGAAAAACTGATCAACAGTGTTAGCCCAATGAAGACAGTGAGAGTTTCAAAACCTCTCAACCAGGTGCAGTTGATTCTGAACTTGAAAATATGCTCTATCTTCTTTGTTCTACAAACGTGTCCCTAGATCCTTTGAAATTACTCATGAGTCCAGTGGCAGTGGAAGACATGCTTCTGCTCTTACAAGAGCGGTTTTGATTAGGGAGCTTCAGAGCAAGTGTTATGAGTAGAGCATTTGCTCTTTCAAGTGCAAATAAGAACAAAAAAATTTAACCTCATTTCAATCAAGAAAAAAAGAAAAAGTGGGTTTATTGAAAACAGTAAAGTTATACTGTGTGATCTTTTACCTTCAATGCTTCAAGTTTTCAGTTTTTAGGGAAGGTGTTCTCTGTTCTCTGAAAAACCTTTGGAATTTAGGTGTTCCTTGATGACCTCCCTGAGGACTTCAGTGAGGCCCTGCTTGAATACAACACACAAGTGACAGAGGACTTTGCTGCTTTTCTGCTAATTGTGTCCCGATTGGCTGATATGAAACAGGAATATCAACTCCCCTTGTCAAAAATTGGTAAGTGTGTTTCAGTTCCCTGTGGAGCAATTTAGTAATAATCTTGTCCAAGGACATGCAATATGGATGTTAGGGATACAGGCCATTGGCAGTGCTCCAACTCTGCCATTTTTATCTCAGAAGGCTGGCACTTCAGAAAAGTCAGCTTGGGCTATTTCTGCCAAGAAAAAAAATGCTAAACAAAAGAAATTTGTGGAGGTTGTGACTGACAGTTAAAAGGGTAGTGGAAAATGAAACTAAAACCAATTTGAATCATTTTTAAACGATTTTGCTTTTTAAACTAACTTTGGGTCAGTCCTAGAAAATGGACCAAGGATCTATTGGGAGCTCATCAAGGCCAGCTGGACTGGGACTGAAAAAGCATCGGATAAAACCGGACTCTCCGAACATGGCAGACAATGAGGGCTGATGAGAAGCCAAGAACAATGGCACTGGGTTTTGATCCTACTGCATGTAATGGCTTTGTGGGAGCCTAGGCAGTTTGGATGTTCACCTTCCTAGACCTAGATGGAGGGGGGAGGACCATGCACTTCCCACAGGGCAGGGAACCCTGACTGCTCTTTGGTCTGGAGAGGGAGGGGAAGAGGAGGGGGGAGGAGGTGGAAAGTTTTAATAAAAAAAATAACTTGTCAGTTAAAAAAATAAAATAAATTTAAAAAAAGAAAATGGATCAAGGATGTCTCTGAGATAAGAGAAACCAGAGGACTTCTTTCTTTTATTATTTTTATTTTAAAACAATCTTATTTTACATACCAATCCTAGTGCCCTCTCTCTCTCCTGCTCCTCCTACCTTCTCCCTCCCCATTCACTCCTCAGAGAGGGTGAGGCCTCTCATGGGGAGTCAACAAAGTCACTTGAGGCAGGACCAAGGCCTCCACCCTGTATCTAGGATGATCAAGGTGTCCCACAATAGGGAATGGGCTCCAAAGAGCCAGTTTATGCAGTAGGAAATAAACACTGGTCCCACTGTCCCCCACAAACTGTCCAAACCACAGCTGCCACCTGCTTCAGAGGGTCTAGTTCAGTCTTGTGCAGGTTCCATTGCTGTCAGTCCAGAGTCAGTGAGCTCCCACTTGCACAGGTCTGCTGTTTCTGTGGGTATCCCCAACATGGTCTAAAAATAAAATCTAAAGGAAGAACAAAAGGGATCTATCTCAGCCTGTTCGGGTCAGAATTCACAGGTAAGGACCGTGAAGACTCTCCACTTGCGTCTCACCTGATGAGCTGCAGGGAAGGAAGGATGGCAGTTTCACCATTTGTCTGTCTGTCTGGAAACTTTGATGTGGATTTGCTTCGTCCAGGAGTTTCAGATAACGTAAGTAAACTGTGATGTTCATTAATCAGTCTCTCTGGGTGTTTGCTCCAGTCTGAGTGGTGTACTGTAACAGACTGCTGTCGAGGCTGTGGAATGCTAGCATACAAATGATAAAACATTGTACTTTCCATTGTAAAAAAATATTTTTATTTATTAATTTTCTGAGCCTGATCACAGATAACAGTTTTCTCTCCCTCCTTCCTCTTCTCCTAGTTTTCCCCCCAACCTTCCCTCTTAACCTGCTAGCCATACACTCTTTCTTTTCAGAAAATTGTGGGCCTCCCATATATATCAGTTAGTCAGGCATATCAGGAAAAAATAATTTTACAAAAAATAATTTTTAGGAGTTTTGATTTCTTTAATTTGCTTGGATGATTGCAAAAAACTGGTTGGATATGTAAGAGATTGGTAGTTACATATGTTGAATAAACACTTTATTTTTAAGCATTATAGTTTCCTTTCCCAAGATGGATGTGATGGCTTATGCCTATCACATAACTGGGGATGCTCAGAAAGACAGAAGGACTGCTACATTTTGGAGTATTACATGAGTTTCAGGCAAGGCTATAGTGCCTTCCTGTTTCAAGATGAGAAGGGAATGGAGGGAGAAGAGGAGGAGGGAGAAGACAATAGCACAATAATTCTCTTTTCCATTTAGTATGCAATTAACTCAATTTATGAAATATAACAATCACCTTTATTTCCTTTTTACATATAAGAGTTCAATGAAAATTCAGATGGGTGTTTATACAATAAGAATTAGCTAGAAAAATATGAGTCTTGTTGCTGCAATATCAGCATCTATTAGAAGGTGCATGCATGAACTCATTCCCACACACGTTCATCAGCGTCAATTAGAAGAGACATCGGTGCATGTATGAGCTCGTTCTCACTTATCTTCACTGCCCATGGAGTTATAGAAAGCAGTTTTGCCTGTTTCCTTCATTTTGAAACATCTGGCATAGGGATTTATACTTATTTTACTTGACCATAGCCTTCCTTTTTTTTTTTAACCCAATCCACTTTATATACATTGTTTTACTAGAATAAGTTGCCTTCTTTAGAAATTTGACTTACTTGTAGTATTTGCTAGATTAGTGCTACATTTTAGTGTCTCGGGGTGGCTCAGGAAGAGAGGAATACACACAGTAGAAACCCATGAACTGAGGACACATGCCTCTCCTTTATTTCATTTCCTTGTGCTCCACTAAAGTTACCCAAATTTCCAAATTCTTCTGAAAATAATTCATTTTCCAAATGACTATTTTTATGCTTCTGTTTTATCATATAAAAGAGAAGAAATGGTTAATTGTGCTCTCTTAAAAGTATCTTTCCCCGTGTTTAGTTTAATATCTGAAAGATTCATCTATGTTTTTATAGTTATTACTAACTCTTACAACTTAAATCAATCCATAATTCTTAGATCTTAGTCATGTGGTTTGGTTCTTTTTCTCAGTGCAGCATTCTCATCTTGCTTCCTCTGCTTCTGGATAACAACTGCTCCTCTGCCATTTGTCTTTCCAGAATTCTTTTAGTCCCGCCTATACTTCCTGCCTGGCTACTGGCCAATCATCATTTTATTAAACCAGTACTAGTGACAAATCTTTATAGTGTACAGCATTTCTTCCTTTTTCTTTTCAAAACAAGACCCAGAATCTAATCTCTTTTTTTTTCCCTTAACTTTGCCCATGGCAATTCGTAACCAACACACTAAATAAAGACAAACATTCATTGTAATACGAGGGCTGGCTTGTTGAAGCTTTTCTTCCACCCCGTACCCCACAGCCAGCAAGTCCCAAAGAAAATCACACAGAGGTCTCCATAAGTTATAAAACTGACTGGCCCATTAGCTCAGGCTTTATGTGGACATTTTTTTTGATATTTTACATTTTATTTATTTATTTTTTTTATTGAAAAAAAATTTCTGCCTCCTCCCAGCCTCGCATTTCCCTACCCTCCTCCCATTTCTCTCCCCTCCCCCTACTCCTCTCCCCCTCCCTCTTCAGTCAGAAGAGCAGTCAGGGTTCCCTGCCCTGTGGAAAGTCCAAGGTCCTCCCCCCTCCATCTAGGTCTAGGAAGGTGAACATCCAAACTGGCTAGGCTCCCACAGAGCCAGAGCATGAAGTAGGATCAAAACCCAGTGCCATTGTCCTTGGCTTCTCATCAGCGCTCATTGTCCGCCATGTTCAGAGAGTCCAGTTTTATCCGATGCTTTTTCAGTCCCAGTCCAGCTGGCCTTAGTGAGCTCCCAATAGATCAGCTCCACTGTCTCAGTGGGTGAGTGCACCCCTCACGGTCCTGACTTCCTTGCTCATGTTCTTCCTCCTTCTGCTCCTCATTGGGACCTTGGGAGCTCATTTCGGTGCTCCAATGTGGGTCTCTGTCTCTATTTCCATCCATCACCAGATGAAGGTTCTATGATGATATGCAAGATATTCATCAGTATGGCTATAGGATAGGCTCATTACAGGTTCCCTATCCTCATCTGCCCAAGGAACTAACTGGGGACATCGCCCTGGGCACCTGGGAGCCCCTCTAGGTTCAAATCTCTTGCCAACCCTAAGATGGCTCCCTTAATTAAGATATATACTTCCCTGCTCCCATATCGATCCTTCCTTTATCCCAACCATCCCATTTCCCCAAGTTCCCCCCATCTTCCCCTTTTCACTTTTCTCTCCCCATCTCCCCTTACCCCCATCCCACCCCACCCCCAAGATCCCATTTTTTTGCCCGGCAATCTTGTCTACTTCCCATATCCAGGAGGATAACTATATGTTTTTCTTTGGGTTCACCTTCTTAGTTAGCTTCTTTAGGATCACAAATTATAGACTCCATGTCCTTTATTTATGGCTAGAAACCAATTATGAGTGAGTACATCCCATGTTTATCTTTTTGGGTCTGGGTCACCTCACTCAGGATAGTGTTTTCTATTTCCATCCATTTGCATGCAAAATTCAAGATGTCATTGTTTTTTTACCGCTGAGTAGTACTCTAATGTGTATATATTCCACACTTTCTTCATCCATTCTTTCATTGAAGGACATCTAGGTTGTTTCCAGGTTCTGGCTATTACAAATAATGCTGCTATGAACATAGTTGAACAAATGCCCTTATAATATGATAGGGCATCTCTTGGGTATATTCCTAAGAGTGGTATTGCTGGGTCCTCAAGAAACTAGACTTTAAAATGCTAATTAACCCAATTAAAAAATGGGGCACTGAACTGAACAGAGAATTCTCAACAGAAGAGTTCAAATGGCCAAAAGACACTTAAGGTCATGGTCAACCTCCTAGCGATCAGGGAAATGCAAATCAAAACAACTTTGAGATATCATCTTACACCTGTCAGAATGGCTAAAATCAAAAACACCAATGATAGCCTTTGCTGGAGAGGTTGTGGAGGAAGGGGTACGTACCCTCATCCATTGCTGGTGGGAATGCAAACTTGTCCAACCACTTTGGAAATCAGTGTGGCAGTTTCTCAGGAAATTCAGAATCAACCTACCCCTGGACATTTTTATTAAACTTTTGGGTATCATTTATAGACAGAAGTTTCTTCCCTGCCTGGTTCTACAGTAATCCAATTCCAAATAAACACATTCAGGCATATATTAATTATAAACTGTTCACCCATTTGTGTAGGTTTACTATTAACTAGCTCTTACATGTTAAATTAACCCATAATTTTTATCTAGTTTAGTCACATGGTTTGACACCTTTTTTACAGCATTCTTATCTTGCCTCCTCTTCTTCTGGATAACAACTGTGTCTCTGTCTTTCCTTTACCCAGAATTCTCTTAATCTGGTTGCCCCACCTATACTTCCTGCATGGTTACTGACCATTTGGCATTTTAGTAAACCATTATGAGGAGACAAATTTTTACAGTATAAAAAAGCATTATACCGCAACATGTTTTGACATGAAGCTCTAATTTGTTTTCCACATACCATAATACTTCATAATATAAAACTATGTATTTTTCTGCCTTCTGTCTGTGTTTGGTCTCTTTTTAATTCTCCGTTGCTACAAACAGGTATTAGTATCTGGTAATGTGTGCCACTTTCTTTTAGGTATAACTTTCTGGGTCATAAGAAAATAGAAGTATTAAAATGTTCATGTCTACTATCCATGACTCCCAAACCCTCTCTAGTGTTGTAGAATATTCGTTAAAGAGGTGTTGCATTTCTTTATGCTGTAAAACATTTGGTTACTAATGGAAAGATGGGTTGCATTCTTTTGTGTTGCATTTGTTTAACTCTGTGAAGCTGTTACTTTGCCTGTCTAAAATCCACTCTCTACTTTTTTTAATTCTGAATGTTGATTCTGAAAATCATTATACTTGTTCAGTCTAATATTCTTTTGTGACTTGCAGGCCTCCTGCTCTTTGAAACCCTGTTTGCAAAGTTATTCTCTGAATTGTTAAGGAGACCTGAAAATTTTCACTTATCTTTTCTTTCCTAGTCAGTGTTGCTCTATTCCAGCAAGGCTGGTGGACTTGCCATTGACATGCTCTGGGGACAGTGCTTTTCACGGGTGGAGTTAATCCATGCCCTAGGATGCTCTGCCTCAGTGTGTGCAGAAGGCAGCTGCTCTTCTACCAACAGAGCATTCTTGAAGAGCATTGATGAAGATGAAATGACTGCAAGTTCTAAGTCAAAAGCCTTATTCTCCTTGTGAATAGCCATTCAAAAATTCTATTTTTAGGTCGTTCTGCACACAATTGGTATCAATCATACTCAAGCCCCAGTGCTGTGGCCACACAGATTCGATATTACAGGAAGAAAATTGCCACTTAATGCATATGCACTTGACTTCTATAAGCATGGATCCCTTGTGGGATTGGAACAGGACAATAGGTATGTTCTCTCCTGATAATTCCAAGAAATGGTTAACCCTGCTAAGTATGTTAGATTTTCACTTCCAGACTGATGGCAAAGATGATGAAATACTATGCTATTTTTATTTCTAGTTTGTCAGCAAAACGTTGGCATTTATACCAACTGACTTAACCTAAATATATACTTAAAATATATTACTTTATATTACAGTTCTACGTAAGCATAATTTGGTATTTTAATGACAAGTAGCAATCTGGTATTGCTTAAGGCCAGAGAGAATATAAAGTATCTCATTTTCATATCTGGTTCTGAGACAGTTATTTTAGTTTGTTGTCAGAGAAGCCATTTCTATAAGTATAAGACCAAGTATTATTTAGGTCACTCTACACACAATTATTGTGTTGTGGCCACAAAAGTTGGATAGTCAAGGAAGAAAACTGCTATGTAACACATATGCACTTGACTACTATAAGCAAGGATCCCTTGTGAGGTTTGACCAGGTAAATAGGTATCTTCTCTCTTGATAATTTCAAGAAATAATTAGTTATGCTAAGTATATTAGATATTTATGTCAAGAGAAATATTGTCCCAAGTGGTAAACACAAACATCTATAGGCAAATACACTAAGTAATTAAACATATATAAATATATTATTATATAAAATATAATAATTAAATATATAAATTAAATATACATAAATATATGTGTGTGACATAAAAATTTGAACAATACTTATTAAGATAAGATATAAAAAGTTCTGATAGTCCTCAGAAACCTATAATACTCTTGTCTATTCAACCTGATTTATTATTGTCAAGAAAGCATTTGTTGTGTTAGCACATAATATTTTTTTAAATGTATTCATTGATAATCTCATAATTATATATAAAACAATATAGCTATACTTTATTCACATCTTTTATCTCTTCCCAATTGTAGCCCTTAAGCCCAGCAAATCATCCTCCCATTCTGAGTCTTGGAACTTTGTTTTCTTTCATTTTGTGACCCATTGAGTTATATGAGGGCTGCCTGCATTAGTTTGGGGCACAGGGGCCCACCAGACTACAATCCTGAAGAAAACGATTCTCCCTTCTTTACCTCACATGTCCTATGAGCCTACCTACCTCTCATCCACGCCTGATGTTAATGGTCCCTCTCTCATCCATGCCTGATGTTAGTGGTTCCTCTCTTGCACAGAAGCTGTGCAGGTGACCTCAGCTGCTGGCAGTCATGAGTCATGCCATGCCCTGGAGTTGGCATTTCACAGCACTCCCTTCACTTCCAGCTCTTGTTCTTCTTGTCTCCTCTTCTGTGATGTCCTGACTTGGTGAGGTGACACAGATGTTCCAAACTGGTATAGTACTCAGCAGTCATTTATCCGCAGCACATTGACCAGTTGTGAGCCACCCATTTAAAAAACTCAAAAACCAAGAAACAAACAAACAAAAAAACCCAAACCCCAAGCAAAACAATTAAAGAAACAAACATAGGAAACAGCTTGTGTTATCGTGGCTAAGACAGCTATAGTTTTTAGGTGTAATCAATTATAGTAAATAATTTTGTGTCAATAATATCAGTTTTCCTGTTGTTTAGGATACATCAAGGGGAAGCTTACCAGTTGTTGAAAGATTTTAACCTTACCATTAAATCTATCAGGTATGTTACATGTTTCCTATTTTTCAGAAATTTAATTGTAATTTTAAAATGTTGAGGTTTTTTTTTTTTTCATGATCTAGGTATGGAAAAGTATCATGGAACCTGTTACATACTATTAATTTCCACTTCCTAGAGGGCTTATGAATCCCCATATGTACAACCTCTTCGTTATGTTCTGTAGTATAATTAATTACATAGTACTTTGGAGGTTAAGATCTATCCAGAGAGAGTCTCAGGCTTAGGCACTAACACTAACAGGAAACTAGTCCAGGGCATCACTGATACCACATCCTGATATTCCCAGTGGTCTCAATTGCAAAATCTTGTTAAACACAGAATGTTTCTGATGTAACATCAGGTCTCCAGGTTATATCATGTGCTTCCTCTCGAATATCTTGCTACAACCTATATTTTTTCTACGAGGTTTGTCTCTCAGTGCATAGTCACTTCCTGTTTTGATATGCAACAAAGCCCAATTAATCACAAGCAATATTAAACTTTATATGAGCACCCCATCCTTAGGCTCCATCGGCCATGTAAAATGATCATCATCCCAGTCCCTCAGGACTAAGTGTTTTTCAATACTTTAACAGGGGTTCTTTATCTTCTCATGGCTATATTCAAAGTGATCATAAATATTATCATTATTACATCCTTAATAAACAGTTATTTGATTTATTTCCTTGATCAGAGCTGAATTAGACACATATACACACATAGTGTGAAATTGAGGCATACAAGAGCAGAGGGAATAGCTTTGTTCATCTATAGCAGTGGTTCTCAAACTTCCTAATGCTGTGACCCTGTATTACAATTTCTCATGTTGTGGTGACCCCCAACGACACAATTATGTCATTGCTACTTCATAAATGTAATTTTTCTAGTATTATGAGTCATAACGTAAATATTTGATATGTAGAATATCTGTTGTATGTCCCCCAAGTTGAGATCACTAACATATAGCATCTCTAGGTGAGGTGGCATGTAGTTATCCAAAGTATAATCTTAAGAGCAACTCAGTAGCCTCCAGAGATACTAGAGTTGAGTCCAAAGCCAGGGTGAAAAAGAAAAGAACATTATTCATTCATTCATCTAACCAACATGGCTGCATCATTGGTCTGAGATACTTTTAAACATTTGAGGTACAAGGATTTTTAACTTCTGCTCTTATAGTCCTTGTATTAGCTACTTTTCTGTTGTTGTGATATGACACTGTGAACAAGGCAACTTAAAGAAAGAATTCTTAATTTAGTTTATGGTTCCTGAGAAATCTGAGTCTGTTTCAGGAAGATAATTCAGTGTTACATTTTAGAATTAGGTCTGCATATTTTGAGCATCATGGACACAGAACAGTGAATGTGAGTGTGGCGTAGATCTACAGTCTTTCTATGTGGTGGAGATGTTTCAGATTGTCTCAGAGTGTGCAACGGTGAGGGTGGTCAGAAATGAATGAAGGTCTGAACTAAGGAAACAGAAGAAATGATTCAGGATATTAACTCTACAAATACTTGTAACTGAAACATTGATACTGAAGTTCATATAGTTGGTAAAGATGACCAAGGTTTAAATTGTTGTTAATGAATCTCTCTTTTTCTTTCTATCTGTCTGTCTTACACACACACACACACACACACACACACACACACACACACACACAAACATACTACCTTGTGAAAGTGACATTTGTGGGGAAGTTAAAACATAGAATTTATATATTGTGGATATCAGAGAATATCATTCATGTGGATATCAGAAGACGTCATCACCATTGTTACATGATTAGTCAGTAACTGAGGAGAAGTAAATTAATGTCACAGATAGAGATTTCAGTTTGTTGATGAATAAAGGCCTAGGGAAGATGTATCTCTAGTAGGGGCAAAATATTAAACAATGAAAGGCAAATAAGATGGGCTTGATTTCAGCCAAGGTTACTCTCTATGAACTGTTCAGTTCTCTGTTTCTTTTTCCTTTCTTCACGCCTTTGTACCAGTTTCTTAATGCTGATGCAGCAAGTTGTCACTTAATGATATAAATCTATTTAAATATTATTATTATGTAGGTCAAAAGTCAAAGTGTGTTCCAATGGATAAAACTGGGTTTTTGGACACTCTGGTGGAAAACCTTGTCTCTTTCCCAATTTTTAGGGCTTGTCGGCATCATTTTAGGGGTTCCCTGCTCACTATTTCCTTATGGCTCTGAGGTCAGGGATGTTCAGTGGAGATAGCTGAGAGTGTATCAAGTGTCCACATTCCACCCGTCTGACATCAGTTCTCACTTTCCTCACACTCATGAGCACTTTGGGGAAATCCATAGCTCCACCTAGAGGACCCAGAATTACCCCCTGCATTCAAGATTAACTATTACCTGTGGCTTCATCTGTGATGGTAATTCCACATTGACATGGAGCCTAATGCAATAACAGGTTTCTGGGAATTAGGTGAGGACATCTGGATTAGATGAGGACCATTATACTACTGGCCACATCCCAATTTTATTTTTTTTCTCACCTACCTGGAAAAAGAAATGAAGCTTTTCTTCTCTATTGTGGATTACAATATTTTATGGACACAGTACAGAAAAATTAAAAACCTACCAGAAAACAACAAGAACAAAAACAAAAACTCCACAAAGTATGTCCATAAGATATAGAGTGAAAAGAAAAGAAATTTTTATTGTACTATTTAAGGGAGCAAGGATCCAAGGACATAGAATGTGGTAGCCTCTCAATTATCCTTTGTAATAAAAACAGTACAGTCTCTTATTTTCCTATTTCTTTTTTTGTCAATTAATGTATTTATTAATTAAAATGGTCATCTAATTAAAAGACACTTTGGTTCTTTATGCACAAACACAGAACCAAAGATGAAATTCAGGATTATAATTACAATTTGGTTGTACCTAAAGATAAGAGCCCATAGGGCGTGATAGCAGAGCATATCCACTGGCCTACAGAACATCTAGCCCTAACTCTAGCCATAGACAAACGGCAGTCAATCAGGAGTCCTGATATTTATAAATTCCTCACCCCCAACTTTGCTGCTAAAAAAACTCAAACATAACTGAACTCGGGGCTCTCAGTCTACTCCAATACATCGGACACACAGACAGTCCAAATTTGCAAACTTAGGTAAGAATAGAGGCTCAGGCTCTTTGTTTTAATATACAGGACTCAGTCCCTAGTTGGTTTTGAGGGGACTCTGTGATCTGGGCATAACAGTTATTTTGATTCTGAAGTCAGTTGCGTCTGCATTCCAAGCTTGGGATTTTACATCTGAGAGTCACTCTTCCACAGTAGCATTTGATTTCTTTTTTTGTTTTTATATACATTAATTGGTTAATAAATTTGTTTTTTTTATCAGTATTCCTTGTAATTTGCTAATACTATTTCATCACTTTACAGGACAGCCTTTTTTTTTTTATAATACTCGTGACCCTCGGTTGACTAATAGTATATATATGTATTATTCTATTTGTAGTGTCTCCTTACGTGAACTGTGTGAAAATGAAGAAGACAACGTTGTTTTAGCATTTGAACAATTGTCTGAGTCCTTTCATGAGAAGTTTAAAAAAGTGTGAAAAGAAAAACTGTGTAAATCACCTAAAATATCACCATATAAGCTTTGGAAGTTATGTATTTTTTTATTCTTATTGATGATCAAAAAATCATACACAATGAAATGGAATGAGCAAGAAACTTTCTGTGCTTGGCTCTGAGCATCCTTGGTTGTACCACTTGGTATGCCTAAGTCTTGGTTTCTTTAAATGATTGACTAAAAATGCTTATGTCTCCAAATTATTAAAGATTAAAAGAGAAAATGCAGGATTTTGCACATATATGTGTATAAAGATTTTTTGTACTCTGTGAGACCCAAACAAATATTGTATTAAAATATTTTCACTGTTAATAGATGTAAAAAGTTTAATGAAAATAGAAAAGAAATTATTTCAGTATTCTAAAAATGTAACACATTCTTTCTAATAAACATAAAAGATTATATTGCTTAGAGAGTTATCTATTGAAATAGTAAATCTTACTAAATAAGCTGCTTGTAAAAATTATTTTTATTCATTTTTGTGAAGCTTTAAAAGAAACATATTGCTAATGTTTTGTTTCATTTTAATTGTATATACATGAATGTTGAAATAATGACCTCATTGGTTTTATTTGTGTGAAATGTATTAATCTAATAATTCACTTGCATGGTATCATTCATTCTTTAGAATTATTTATATTGGATCATTCTTCATTGAGGCCTTGGCCTCAATTCTCAACTCTAGAATCTATCTGAAACACTCAAATCAAACTTACAACACTGAATCCTCAAAACAAAGGATGAGTCTTTTCTGTTACTCGGGCATCTCACTGAACGATGCTCTTTTTGGTGTTACCATAAGTAGGTTGTAGTGATTAAATAAATGGTTATGGTTCATTTATTCCTGAAGCAAAATAAAATTCTAATTACTGAAAATGATGTAGCATTTCATGAGCAATGTTTGAATCTCTGCCTTGGTGGTGGTGTGGGATGCAGTCTAAACTCCTTTCATTCTTTAAATGTTACAGCAGTGCTGTAAACAGAGACATTTAGGATCTTGCCTAGCTCCTCCTAATTGCTACCCAGTGGAACGTTACACAATGTGAAATTTATTGTCATGTTAGTTTTAACTTAATGCTTATACTCAGGAGTCCAGATGGGAAAAGAAGATTCCCCCACCCCTATATGCAAACTCTAACCTGGCTTATAGAGTTTTAGAGGAGTGAGCTCATTTTTGCCATTTGGCGTCTTCTTAAAAGTGCACGATTATATGTAACGTCTTTGAAGTGCGTCCCCTGGGAGTGGGAGTGGACTGCTTCTTTAGTCTTTAGCTAAATCTAAAGAGTAAACAGGAACAATTTCTCAAGCTGAGTTTAGGAGAAACACATCAACAAAAAGGTGGAGCTCAGAAGGCCTACAAAAACTACACACTGGTAAGATATTTTTTCTAGAATCCTTTAGAACAAGGTAGAGCTAATGATGATTTCCTGGACCCCAGAATAGAGAAAAACCAGGCAATGAAAGCAATGGACAATGATACTTATCCCTCAAAGTTGGCAGGTTTCACACATGGAAAAATGTCCCAGACTTAAGTGAGTTCTATGTTAGAGAAAGTTAGTTCAAGGTAGTCGTGCTTTACCCTGTCTCCTGGGTCTCTTTCATGGAGTTCAAACCTACCACTGTCCACAGAAGCAGAGTAGGGTCTGCATTGTTCTAGGCAAATAAATGTGGGTATGAGTCTAAAAGCAACGAGACATGAAGTTGACAAGATCAAGCTTTATCAAACTTTAAATTTCTGCATAGTAAACAACCAACAGAAGCAAGAGGACAGCTGTAAACTATTTATTTGAAAAGGGGGTAAATGAAAAATATACAAGGTACTAAAAAAATCCTCAAACCGAAAAAAACCTCAAATGATCACAGAAAATGAACAAATGGCATCAATAGGCATTTTTCAAATGTGTACAGATACAAGAAATATTACTAGACTCCAGTAATAACTTAGGGAATGAAAATTAGAATTACATTGAAATATACCATCCCAGTTAGCTATGCCAAATTTGCAGAAACAAGATAAAATACTATAGACATCTCATAGAAAAAGGAACTTGCGCATTTTTGGTTGGAATGTTAATTAATGCAGCTATTTTGAAAAGCAACATGGATGTTTCTCAACACACACACACACACACACACACACACACACACACACACACACACTTTTCCAGATTCAACTGCTGGATAGTTAGAGACATCTGAACCTATAGGCTACTTGTAGCATTCCTAACAACAAGCTAAATGTAGAGTACAATTAAGTGTTGGGTAAATGAGTGGTTACAGAAGTGTGTATGTGTGTGTGTGTGTGTGCGCGCGCGCGCTCCCGCGCGTGTGTGTAATAGAGAGCTATCCAGTGACCAAAATGTGAAATTATGGCAACAGTAAAAATATGGCTAAACTGGAGAACAGTGCGTAAAATGAAATAAGACACACACAGAAAGACAATGCACACAGAAGGAGGAAGAGTTATGGAAATAAAGTAACAGTAAAGTGGTGGATATTAGAGGCTGGGAAGAGTCTAGAGACTAGAGTAGAAAAAGGATGGGACAAGTAGACCGGAGTAGTTGTTTGGAGAAATACCTTCTCATGCCCTATAACATAGTGAGATGATTGAGGGATGCCAATAAATTACATATTTCAAAATAACAAGTGGGATGCTAATGCTATATACGGCAAAGAAATGATGAATATTTAATGATGGATGTACCAGTTGCCCCAATCTGATTTGCAGTGAAATGTCATAGTGTATTTCTTGTATATGTTCATGTGTCCATTAAAGAAATAAAAAATACACTCAAAATTTTAGTGTCTTTTCTTTTTCTGAAAGTATATTTATTTTGATGAGTGGTGATGGCACACACCTTTAATCCCAGCACTTGGGAGGCAGAGGCAGGCAGATCTCTATGAGTCTGAGGCTGTCCTGGTCTACAAGAGCTAGTTCCAGGACAGGTTTCAAAGTTACAGAAAAACCCTGTCACAGAAAAAAAGAAATATTATTTTACGTGTATGATTATCTGCCTGACAGTTTATATGTGTGTCACACACATGTCTTGTGCCTGCAAAGGCTAGGAATGGGTGAACCCATGTGACTAGAGTTACAGTTTTGAATCACCATGAAGGTTTTGGGACCCAGATTCAGCTTGTATGGTAGGGTAGCAAATAATTTTAAACACTGAGCCATGACTCTAGACCCATTCAATGTCATTTCTTCAAGTTAAGGACACTTTAAAAAAAATCTACAAAGTTCTATTCACATTATCCACAAAAACTAAAATAATGAGCTATAAATTTGATGAAGGAAGAAATAAATCTCTATGTGGATATCCTGTTTCCCAGCACCGGTTGTTGAAGATGCTATCTTGTCTTTAGTGTATGTTATTGGCAGCTTGATTGAATGAGATAGCTATAGCATACATATGTGTAGCCATGTTTGGGTTTGATTCTGTTTCATTAGCTTTCATGTCTATTTTTGGGTCTGCACCATATTTGCTTTTATTAATATGGCTCTAAAATGTCTGAAAGCCTAGAATGTTTGTCTCTCCAACATTGTTCTTTTTGTTAAGGGATGTTTTAAGTATTTGGGGTCCATTGTGGGTCCATGTGAATTTTAGGATTTTCTTGTATTACTGTGAAGAATGAGATTAATATTTTCACAGGAATTACATTGGATCTGCACAATGCTTTTGGTACAATGGTCATTTCTGTAGCATCAATTCTAAAAATCAATAAACATGGAATATGTTTTCATTTTTGCGTGTTCTCTCAAAATTCCTTTAAAATTTTAAAATTTTTATTGTGGAAATATTTCACTTATTTGGTTAGGTTTATTACTAGACATTTCTTTTTTGAGACTATTTTGAATGGAAAGGTATCCATGATTTCTTTCTCTGTATGTTTGTTGTATGTATATAGAAAATATATCTGTGTATAGGTATAAAAACTGCAGGAAGAAAAATATAGGCAATACTATATAGAATATGGGTGTACGAAAGGACTTTCTGAACAGGAACCCATTTGCCCAGCAGTTGAGGTCAACAATCCAAAAGTGGGACTTCATAAACCTAAAACTCTTCTGTACAGCAAAAGAACACAATCAGTTGAGTAAAGACGAGGGCAAGTTGATTGCAAACTGGTCTAGCCTCCCCAGAAATCAGTTTTAAGAGCCCCTGAAGCTACAAATAAATCTTCCACTTGAGCTAGTTTTACGACTTTTCAGTATATTGCCAAAGGACTCGACAGTGCACTCCACAGTCATTGCTTAGCCATCTTCAATGCTGCACTATTTGCAATGGTAGGAAATGGAAATAGCCTAAATTACTTTCAACTGATACACAGACAATGAAAACATATTTGTGTTTTTGTATGAACTACTACCCATCTTCATAAAAATTAAAATTATATAATTTGTAGATAAATAGATGAAATTAGAAAGGATCATATTGAGTGAAATAACCCAGGCTCAGAAAGACAAATATCATCTGTTGTTCCTACCTTCAAACTTTCATATGCAAGTGTGAACCTCAACTTTGCCAAAAAAATATCTTTGCAACAGAGACTCTTATAAAAAAATCACAACATATCAAAATGCAGGAATTAGTGATTATATGGTACATAGCCCCAACCGATACATCTACAACCCATCTCCTGTATCTGAGACTCTGAGATCCTTATAGAAGATGAACAGAAAAATTGTTAGATCCAGACAATCCGGAATTTTGCTGTGCGACTGTGTCTCCTTGAAATGTCAGAAGATGCATACATGAAGTTCCATCAGCATGCTTGCCTAAAAAGATCTGAATAGGAAGGACACTAGTGGACATGTTAACATAATAGGGGAAAATATCAAGAGACCATAGCCCTAGAAAAAGTCTGTAGGTAACTAATTAATGTTGAGAACAGCAGAAATAAACTTCTCCTAGGAAGAGCTTCCAATGCCAAGTGATTAGCCTTCATCTCATACATCTGCAAGTAACATTGTATAGACTGAGTAGGTTGTATTCATGTTTCTCTCTCTCTCTCTCTCTCTCTCTCTCTCTCTCTCTCTCTCTCTCTCAGACACACACACACACACACACACACACACACAAACAACAACAACAACAACAGCAATGAAAGGAAAAGAGGCCATGAGTTGAGAGACAGCCTAGTGAGCACATGTGCCATACATGTGCCATGGTACATGTGCCCATCTACACTTCCTCCAAAAATTAAAGAAAGAACTTTTTAGAAGTATTTTAATTATCTTACTGGAGTGGCTTTAGCACAATCAAGGTAAACAAAGAGATGCACGTGAACCCTTACTTTCCCATCCAAATCTCTGCACAACTAATTAATCCAGGAAGTATACCTCTTGGTACACTTTACCTTTGGGTATTTTCATTCAAAGGCTGTTTTAGGGCATTACCTCAGCTTTTCTGGGTTTGTTCAAGAGTCCAGGAAATTACCCTTAGTGTGAGCACATGCTGAGGGTGGTCACACACTTCAGTTTTACAGGTTTCAGACTGATCCTAAAGACAGTCATGAGCACACTTTTCTGTGGTAGGAACTGGTTCATGACTAAAGAAAATCTACTCCATTGCAGTGCTTGGGCCACACACAATTTAATTAATTATCAATTGAGGGAGGGGTGCAAATACAGGATTATATATTTTCAATAGTGTTGGAGGAAGGAGCCACTTGTTTGTTTCCCAGTTCCCCGGCAAGCTTAGACCCAAAATAATTACACAGAAACTATATTATTTTAAGCAGTGTTTGGCCTATTAGCCCTAGCTTCTTCTTAATTAATTCTTACATTTTAATTTAACCCATCTCCATTAAACTGAAGCACCGTGAGGTTGTGCCAGCAACATTTCAGCACATCTATCTCCAGTAGCAGCTTCATGGTGGCTCCCCAACTCTGCCTTCTTCCTCCTAGTATTCAGTTCAGTTTTCCTGCCTACCTAAGTTTTGCCTATCAATAAGCCAAGACAGTTTTTTTATTCATTAGCCAATAAAATCAACATACAGACAGAAAAACCTCCCACCCCATTTTTTGTCTCAGAATAATTTTAGAGATAGAAGAGAAATATGATTCTATAGTTTTGTTTCCCTGTCAATAACAGTACAGGTTCCACAGTCTGTATCTGAGGTGACTATAAAGAGGGCTACAAGACCTGTGAGCCCTCTCCTTCTTTACTTATTTTAGTAGTCTTCCACATCACCAGCATAGATGACAAGCAGTGCTTTCTCATAGTGCCCTGAAGCAAAATTCTGAAAAAAAAAATACAGGCACTTGAAACCAAATCTCTCCATGTTTCAGAAAGATCAGCTGCAATTCTTCTAATTATGGTATGTAAGATTTGTGGACTGTTAGTTTTCCCAAAATTATTTATGTTTTTGTCTAAAGATTTTCTGAGCCCTACTCAGGGTGAAACTTATTAAAAAAATAATGTTGTGGTTATAGTCAGTACAATATGTTTTATGTAAAACTTGTGTAACTTTAGTGCTCTTTTGTGAGCACAATAACATGATAAAATGAATCTTCTCTTCTGCTTTAGGAATTGTTACCCTAATATTGATATATTAATTTCTAGATATTGCCAATTGCTGTGGGACAATGCTCTATACATTGTCACTTATATTTTAAATAAACTCTGATTGGCCAGTAGCCAGACAAGAAGTATAGGTGGGACTAACAGGTAGGAAGTAGAGGTAGGGCAACAAAAATTCTAGAAGGAGGAAAGTTTCAATCTACAATCAAGACCCAAATGCAGAGGATGCAAGATGACTACCTTGCCAAAAAAAGTACTAAGCCACATCTCTAACACAAACAAGAATTATGGACAAATATAAGTTATAAGTATTAATAAAAAGCTTGACATACCAGGCCAATTGGTTTATAATTAATGTAGACCTCTGTGTGATTTCTTTAGGACTTAACGATTGTGGGAATTGGACAGGACAGAAAAACTAAATCAACAGCATAGCACCCAATGTGGGGCTGACCAAATCCACTTAAAAGCCTGAAAGAGTTTGGAAATTTATTCTAGATAAAAAAAAAAAAAGAGTTAAACATGGCTTCTTGATATCATCTCTTTTTTGGATGGGCTCTGCTTGCTAGAGGCAAGTGCTCTCATTTAAGAGAGGCTTCCTGACTCAGCTTTAGCTGCAAAAGTTGTAGCTCTTTTAAGACGCCCAGGCACAAAACACTTAAATGGTGTTGATAAATGTTGACCTTATGCCTTTTGGTGGTATCAGCGACCTTAAAATTCTATAGAGTTGTGACAATAAACATGGTTCTGGCCAATAACTTTGCAATAAGGCTAAAATCTCAAAAATCTAAGGAATGATCCAGCTGTCAAAGCCAAGGCTTTAATCCTAGTCATATCGCTTAGCAAATTAAAGACTTATGTGGTCAAAAAAGAGAAATACAGTAAAGATAATTTCAGACAAAAAAGTATCTAAAGAATTTACAGTGTATTTTAAAATATATGTAGGCTTCAAAAACATTAAAGTTCTTAAAATAAAAAAAAAGAGGGTAGTTGAGTGTGGTGGCACACACCTTTAATCTTAAAACTTGGGAGGCAGAGGCAGGCAGATCTCTGTGAGATGAAGGACAGCGTGGTCTACAGAATGAGTTCCAGGAAAAAGACACACAAGAAACCCTGTCTCAAAAAGCTAAAATTTAAAAATAAAAATAAAAAAGAGTTTAAAATAAAGCCATGTAAATGTAAAAAATATACAGAGAGTTTAAATACTGTATATTATTGTGTTGTCTTTAAATTGCCCAAATACTGAGGAAGGAGCTACTGCTGCTAAAAGATATTTGTTTCTAAATACTGCTAAATTAACCCAAGATAGATATTTTAAAAATACCTTGACTTCAAAATTGAAGTAAAAATGTATGTTACTTTAAAAAAAAACAGGTTTTGCTTTTTTTTCCACAAAGAAATGAGAGTCTATAGATTCATTTTGGGTTAAAAAAAATCAGGTTTAATCAAGAAAGACCCCCTAAAAATCTCTGATAGGAGCAGATCGCCCAGGCATATGAGTTCTACATCAAAACAGTTTCAAGACTGCTGGCTAAGATGATCAAGCCTCACAGGATACTCTAGTCAGGACATGATCATAATTCTAAATCTTCTTAAGGTTCCCATAAGATTATCAGTACCTCTAATCATCAAACAGTAGCCTAAAAACCTATACCCACATTCCCCAAAAATGAACTATGAATATTTTCCTTTGTTTAAAATGTTTGTTACAAGTTGTTACAAATGATGGTCACACACACAAAAAAACTCAACAAAAATATTAGATTTAAAGTTTTTTTTTTTAAGGGGGAAGTGCTGTGGAAAGTGATCTGTACTTTGTCACTTGTATTTTAAATAAACTCTGATTCGCCAGTAGCCAGTCAAGTATAGGTGGGACTACCAGGCAGGAAGTAGAGGCGGAGCAACAAAAATTCTGGGAAGAGGAAAATTTCAGTTTATAGTTGTGACCCAAATGAAGGGACACAAGATGTGAGTGCCTCACCAAAAAAGGTACCAAGCCACATGTCTAACATAAACAAGAATTATAGACAAATATAAGTTATGAGTTAATAAAAAGCCTGAGATACTAGGCCAATCTATAATTAATATAGACCTCTGTGTAATTTCTATGGGACTTAAACGATTGTGGGAACTAGGCAGGAAAGAAAACTCAGTCAACAGCCAATGTGTTTCAAAAAATATGAAAATATTTATACCCTTAATTCAGGAATCCTATATAAAGAAATGCATTTTAAATTTCATGTCTATTATGGATGAGCACAGAGATGTATAACACCTATGCACAATGTTACACATGAATGAAACATATCACATATCAATGAGAACTTGAAAAGCAATGGATGATCATGTAAGGTAGTTTTTCTACTTTATAGTATGACTTACACAATGGGATGTCCTGGTTTAATAAAATCATTTGTTTGACAGCAAAATGTTATTATTTATGCACTTTTGAGAACGATCAACAGTGGGTATCTTAGTCTTTTAGGGCTTCCATAAATGGGGTGGTTTAAAATATTGTAAATCTATGTCAAATAGAAAATCTACGTGACAACACATTTTTTTGTCACTGAGTGCATACTTCTTCATAGACTCCAGCCTGGCTTGGCAAAAGGGAAAAAGGAACATCCTGGGTCTTTTTTTTTTTCCAGTAAGAAAAATAACTACTCATGGGTTCCACCTTCATGATATAACTCTTGAAGGCCAAGCTCCTAACACCATCTCTGTATGATTAGGGTTTCAATGTAGGGATCTGGGAAGCACATGCTTTCCAGTTATTACAGGGCCTGCAAAAAAAAAAAAAAAAAAAAAAAAAAATTACTGGGTATCTATCCTAGAGTAGGGCAATTTTGTTCTCTTTTTATGTTCTTCCTCAATTTCTAAATATTCTAGTACAGAAGGTTGAATGAATGTCATTATAGAATCCAGCTTCATAAAAATCACTTAACATATCTGTAGGCCCATATTTCTGTATGGTACAAGAGCCATAGGCCCGGGATGAGGTGGTCACTGGGCTCTGCAGACAAGCTGTGTGTGATTAACAATAGCCAGGATGTGCTGCTCCTCTTTCTCTATTGTTATAAGTGTAGATCACCTGAGGAGAGATGTTGGCTGAAGCTGATGACTTAAGGGTCAGGAGGTTTGGTGCTTCCTTCCTTTTGTAATTTGGAGGATGTCTTATAGAGATGCTAATTCATGGCCTATGTGACAGCTAACATACTCCGCAAACAGATAGATGTAGACATGACTAAAGCCCATTCACCTGGTTGCCTAGGAGAGAGCCTAATGTGTTTTCCAGCTTAATTTATGTGGTGGTACATAAAGTGCTTGAATAATAAATGAGGGAGTTCTTCAAGAGATCTTGCCCTCCAATGATGACCGTGTAAGTTGCGTCTGATTATTCCTCGTGACTCTGTTCCAGTCCAGTTAGGGAATCTGTGTTGGACCCACACTGGCTTCAACACATATTAATGATCTTTTACACAGTGCTGTGCAATTTTACACAATACTGTGTAACTAAGACTCACAAGTACATAGTAACGTTGAATTATTCTACCTTCGAGACAGCTGAGAATAATGACAAGTAGTGTATGTGCGTTAGTTTATTCACTTAGAAACTGATTTCCAACTATTTTTCAATTGTACATATGCATCGTCACTCATGACTCTGAATTTTCAAGGTAGACATAAGGAATATTTTATCAAAGATAAAAAAGAATAAGATTTTAACTGATTTTTCAACTTCTTAGAACCACTCTGGCTCCTACAAAGTCCTTGAAAACCTGGATTTTGTGGCTATAATATTTGAGATTGTGAGTTGTATCTTGAATAATTCAAGGAGCTAAAATATTATTTCTTATGACTTTCAAATTACACTTGAAAGCAATGTGAATGTACAAAGCATGAATTAAGACATAGTCTCAATTACTGTTTATATTCTGATGCTCCATTCTCTTCACCCTGAAAACCTTTCTGATTTTTTTTGGAGGAGAAACTAAGTGTTTTTATTTTCAGACTGAGCACTCAGATTCCATAGATAACCCATATCTTTCCATTTTTGCCAAGTTTTAGAAAACATTTAATGAAAGTATTGAAAGGTCAGAATAAGACATTGATTTGCTAGTTCTGAACTCTTTTCCTGCCTTCTGTTTGCTGAAGTGGTTGGTCACGTAGGGCTTTACACATCCACTAATAATCATCAGCTTCAGATTAGCAGCTGATGGTATTTACTGTATGGTCTTCTATGATGCTATAAAGAGCGCGGCAGTGAGCTAGGAATCCTTCCTACAGTTAAAGCATTCTTGTAACAAAGAATAGTTTCCCTGATTCCCAATTTTTTTTGTTTGCTTGTTTGTGTTTTGAGACAAGGTTTCAAGGAGCCTGTTCTTGTCTCTACTTGGTTTTTTTTTTTTTTTGAGGAGGGAGGGGGACTTGATTGGGGGAGAGAAATGGGAGGTGGTGGTGGGGAAGAGACAGAAAACTTTAATAAATAAATAAATTAAAAAATATTTTTGCCTCCTTCCCACCTACCATTTCCTTCCCCTCCCCCCACTCCTCTCTGCCTCCCCCCATTCCTTTCCCCCTCCCTCTCCAGTCCTAAGAACAGTCAGGTTCCCTGGCCTGTGGGAAGTCAAAGGTCCTCCCGCCTCCATCCAGGTCTAGGAAGGTGAGCATCCAAACAGGCTAGGTTCCCACAAAGCCAGTTCATATAGTAGGATCAAAACCCAGTGCCACTGTCTTTGGCTTCTCATCAGCCCTCATTGTCCGCCATGTTCAGAGAATCCGTTTTTATCCCATGCTTTTTCAGTCCCAGTCCAGCTGGCCTTGCCCTGAGGGTTGACATGAAGTCTTGATTTTCCTGCCTCAAACTCAGGAGTTCTTGTGTGAAAGGTGCAGCTATAAATACCGGGGAAGGGCCACATCCAGGTGATTCTGTGTTTGTTGTGTGAGAACTGAACCCTTGAAGAACAATCACAGTGAAGGACTATTAAAGTCAAAGAAGGAAAGTTTTTATTTTCAAGGTGCAATGACTTCGCAGGTTAAGATTTATTTGTTAAAGCACTGAACGTTGTGTCTGCTCTCTTAAAGTTAACCATTCTTGTCAGATACGTAGCTTTCCAGATCCCATCATCAAGTTGCTTAAATTAAAGCTTTTATTCATGGTTCAGAAAGAACAAAATGTAAGTTTAAGTCACACTTGAAGAGAAGGCTTACTTTGATATCATGAAACAGGGATTTCCCAAATTTCTCTTTGTAACATTTTTGTATGGTCATTAAGTCTATTTCACTTCTGGCAATTAGAATCCAGATGACAGTTTTATGATGGAAGCCGAAGTCCTAAAAGCTGAAGAAAGGTGGGTAGAGAAACCAGCACTTTAAAGGTTCGTCCCACATCGCCCGAATTCCTTTTCAGTAGCAGTTTGCTTGCAGGTCTACATACCTCTAAAACCACAGCTGGGGTGTCTGAGGCCTAGCTGCAGGGGTGCTTCAAATGCCTTTAAATGGAATAGTGGAGATATCTGGTGGTCAGCCAGCATAATCTAGCTTTTATTTTAGAATGTTTTGAGTGTCTGTGAAAAAAATAACAACAAAAAAAGAATTTATGATTTGAAGTGATTAAAACAAATCATCTGAGCAAGTTTTCATTTTTAAAATGTAGGTCATTCGAAGTTTCTTTATGACAAAAAAAGTTTCAGGAGAATAAACAGAATGCTGACAATTGTTTGTTATTCCAGATCCTCATATAAGAATTTTGGATTACATATATGTAATCAACTTTAACTACAAACTATTTGTCAATAGAAGAACTTTTTTTTCCTGCCTAGAACATATAGGCTTATGATTTAATTTATAAGTCATTAGAATGAATTTCATCTAATCAGGGCATAGCTGGAATCAGAATAACTGATTATTTGCCCAGGGTAATTCACAGGGGAAGCTTTAGTCTGGAGTCACAGTCATGTCTCATTGGAGAGAAACTGTTGAATTATCTTACAGCATAGCTCAAGATGCTATTTTGCACAAAGCAAAGAAGCTATGAACAATGATTTTTCTCTTCCGTTCTGAGGCTATATAGATTCTTATGCGTAAGTTAACTCCTATGTGCAAGACACATAATAAAAATGTTCTTAACTATTAGCATAATTCTTCAACATGCTGGGAAATATCAAGAAGTTGGCCTGTAAAATGTCTTTGGTAATACTTTACTTACATGCATAAAAATTTCATACTGGGACTGGAGAGATGGCTCAGAGGTTAAGAGCATTGCCTGCTCTTCCAAAGGTCCTGAGTTCAATTCCCAGCAACCACATGGTGGCTTACAACCATCTGTAATGGGGTCTGGTGCCCTCTTCTGGCCTGAAGGCATATACACAGACAGAATATTGTATACATAATAAATAAATAAATAAATTAAAAAAAGTCATACTGAACCTGCTATTTTGTACAAATAATATGTACTACTGAGAAATAAATTGCTTTAAGAATAGCACATTCTGATCATTAAAATTATATGTTTTGCTCAAATCACTATACTCTTGCATATAGTGAAAGTTTCTTTATTTCAAGGGTATGATATATGTATGCAAGATATTTTCTTTAGACTTTTATTACATTATTTGTGTGTTCATGTGAATCTGTGTGTATGCATGTGTGCATGTTTCTTTATGTGTGTCTATGTGTGTTTGTGTGTGTAGGTATGTTGGCTTGTACATGCATGTATGTTTATATGTGTGTACATGCGTGTATGTTTATATGTATGTGTATGTGTGGATCTTATGTGTGTATGTATATTGTGTATATGTGTGGTACATATGTGTTTATGTATGTGTAAATATTTTGGTTTCTATATGTGCATGTCTGTTGGTTTGTGTCTGTATGTGTTTTTATGAGTATGTATGTATGTAGGTGTGTTGGTTTGTTGTGTGTACATTTGTGTGTACATGTTGTGTGTTTGTGCATGTGTATGTATATACCACAATGTACATTTGGAGGTCAGAGGTCAACTTGCTGGAGTTGTTTTTTAAACCATGTGGGCGGCAAAGATTAAACTGAGGTTGTCAGGCTTGGAGGCAAGAGCCGTCTCAGATGGAGGTACAGACTTATCTCACTAGTCCATCCTTTTTCCTCTTTAAGAAAATGTCAGAACATGATGGAGAAAGGGTCCCTTATCTGATGAGCTTAAGTGTTTGTCTCTTTAAATTGGACTGGTACAGGGCGTGCAACTGAATCCCACACCAGAGCATGAACAACCACAGTGTGTGCTATTGAACATCACACCAAGACATGGATAACACTATCAGTTATTTACAAAAAATAGCTCTTGACTTTTTTGTTGTTTGATGATATTTTAAAGTATTTTTGACATATAGTACTTGTACACTAGAAAAGTATCAATATTTTGTTTCCAAACTTCAAAAATTATAACTGGCCTTTTTGACTAAGAGTTTACAGTATTTTGGCATTTTCTGCCATATATTCTGTGTTTACCTATATGTGATATAGGATCTTTGAATATGTCCGAATGTATATAGATTATCAGTTTATATAAATGTTCAGACTCTAAACTGCATAAAGGAAATATACCTTGAAGTCCCTATGTTTTATGTGCTTATGCTGTATGATTCATCTCACATATGTCTTATGTGACTCATCTGTATTTGCTAAATTTTGCTTTGGTGTTTAACTCACTTGTAGTAATAGGAGCCGTGGGCTGTGTCCCGCCACCCAGTTAGCTTTACCCGAGATAATTACACGGACACTGTATTCTTTTAAACACTGGTTGGCTCTTTAGCTTTAGCCCTTTTCTCGGCTAACTCTCGCTCCTGGACTAACCCATTTCCAATCATCTGTGTGTAGCACCCCAAGGTGCGCTTACCAGGAAGATTCTAGCCTACATCCATCCTGGGTCAGAGCTTCATAGCATATGCCTCAGAGAGCAGAGCTCTCGCCTCTGCCCGCAAGAGAGGAGCATCGTGTGTCTCTGAGGCGTCTGCCCCCGAGAGAGGAGAGCTGTTGAGTCTGACCTCACTTCCTCTTCCTCCCACCTATGTTTTAACCTATCAGGGCAAGCAGCTTCTTTATTAAATCAACCAATGACCTTCCTCCATCACTCACTTCTTTTTACATGAACACAATTTCTTTGAAATAAAATTATTATATATTAATTTTAGATGAATTTTAAAACATGTGCTATACTTACATGGATTGCCCTTATAATTTTATATGCAAAATAACTTGCTTTCTCCTGGTCACAGTGAACTAGAGGGGTAGAGAGCTAGGAAGATATTTGAATAATATGTAATTCTTCAGAAGTTGAGAAAAAGAACTAATAGAACATTTATAATCAGCCAAAATCATCCCATTACATTACAATTTCAAATTTTAGAATGTTAGCATGAGCCATACTTTACTAAAAAATAAAACTGTCAACTCTGTATTTTAAAATGACAAAAGGTCTTAACTAAACATATGACCATTATTACTAACTTTTTAAAAAATGTATTGCTAAACCACGTGGTGGTTACACATGCCTTTAATGCCAACACTTGGGAGGAAGATGCAGCAGAATTCTGTGAGTTTGAGGCCAGCCTGGCCTACAAGAACTAGTTTCATGACAGGTTCCAAATGTAGAGATAAACCTTGTCTTGAAAAAACATACATAAAAAAACAGTGTGTGTTAAATATTAAAAATGTAGCACATAAATATATTTATGTTCCCGATTGCCACCTATTCATGTAGTCCTTAAAACTGGTCTAGACCAGGAGCTCTTTGAGTGGCATCAGATTCCTTATAGATTTGTAACCAGATGAGAGGTCCTTTAAGGAGAAGCTGTCACAAATGTAAAGTGTTCTTCTCCAATTTTAGATATTATTTGACTAAGCTTGCCATGGCTTTAAACAGCCTGGAGCCTTCCCAACAGTTGTCCCTGTGGATATCAGTTAAAACTGTAGACCATCAAATAGTCATGTTTGAAAAAGTACATAGATTCATTTCATACATAAGTAACAAATGAGGAACTATATTGTTTCTTCAAAATAAAATTTTATTAGCTTTTCTTTAAGTAATTGTTTTGATCATGAGACCATATTTTCATCTTTATCTTATTTGAGTTGCTTCTAGAAGGCAAGTTTCCAGGGGGCTTGGACTTCTGTTGTTATTTTTATTTTGTTGCTTTTATATTCTACCTCAAGTACCCAATTAGAGATACAGTTGGTGCTCATTCAATATTAATTGATGGAATGAACCAGCTAAGTCTTTCCTGGTGTTCCTAATGTCTACTCTCTGTTCTCCCCAGACCCACTGTTTGGGTGGGTCTGAATACTTTGAGTATTCAATGATTTGATTTCTATTCTAACTCTGTTGCTGATTAGTTGACATATGATAAATGTCTATTAAATTTATTGGGAATTTGAGAGAATATAAATGGATTTCTTTCTCAGAAGCATTCATACTAAAAACCAACGCCATCACTTATCTTTAGAGGTTTCATAAAATCCACCCAATCATTTTATTAGGATATTTGCTTACTGGATAATTCATAAAAATGCTGTGACCTCTCCACTCTGTGTCAAGACTTTCTTGGAATGGAAACTAACAACGATGGTTTATTCAGCACCCATCCAAGTGTTTGTCTTCTGAACCTATTATGGAGCATTTCACAATGATTCTTCATGTACCTCTCCTGAAATGTGGGCAGTGAAGAAACAGACTACATGGTAAAATATAAACACGGGAATATTCTCTATGAATAATAGCAATGGCCATTTCTATATTGGGCATATCATTTTAGACAACATTCTGGAGGCAGGCCTATGGAACTCTCTACTAATTCACAATTTAGGGTTTTTTGATAGTATGATTTGTTCCTGAAAGCAAATTTATTAAAGACAGTAAAATAATAAAAATAATCATAAACAAAATTTGAAAATATCCATTCCTTTTGGAGACAAGAACATAGTCACACTGTTAAAATTCATCTGTTCCTGACAAGGGGGTGGATATCAATGATCCTATCATAGATTAAAACCTGTGAGAAGACAAGGCATTTGAGCATTCTCTCCTGTCATATGAAAGTTGAGCCTATTTTAGGGAATTATGGTAGTTTATTAATGTCTCCAGGTTGCCATTTCATTGAATCAAACCGCTAGCTCATGGACTTCTCTAAAGTTTATAAAACTTTCAAATAATTTCATGGAGAAAAATACTTTATAAATCCTACTCATGCACATTTAATCCAGTCAGATCTCGTCAGTATTGACTGGAATGCAAGGTCTGTTGTTCATCATAAAAAAAAAAAATACAGCTTATCAATTGCAACCAGCAATTGTAACCATCGTAACAGTCATTTATGGCATCCACCAGGCTTTGGCTAAAAATATTTTGAAATTTCTGGAAAAATGCAAGAAATTTGTGGAATTCAAAAAAGATTTTCATAAATATCATAAACTTTTTTTTTTGGGATTTTTGAGACAGAATTTCTCTGTGGCTTTGGAGCCTGTCCTGGAACTAGCTCTGTAGACCAGGCTGGTCTTGAACTCACAGAGATCCCACTGCCTCTGCCTCCCAAGTTCTGGGATTAAAGGCTTGTGCCACCACCGCCCGGCTAAATATCATAAACTTAAAGCACAAATTTGTTTTATAATAATGGAAAGGAAAAGTTCAGGGGTTGGAGAAAGTCAAGTGTAGGTTAATGTGACCACATTTCAAAGACCAATAGGCAGTATGGATATTTCATAAATCACAACATCTATAACAAAGACCTTCAATCAGGGTCCAAGGACAGTAAGCTCACTGGAGATTATTCAAGACACAATATAAAGTACCTGGCATAGGTAATTTTTAAGACTCTGTTTGTGAAAGCTGTGAGATTTAGTTATGGGGAAAAGAATTAGTAAAAGAGTGTGATTCTTTAGCAGTGCCATTAACTGAGGCATACTGTATAGACATGGCTTTTTTTCTATTGCTGAGTGACAGTCCCTCTTTTATCATAGTTACTTGTATGTCGCTCAGTTGGTTAAAGAGCTGTAGAGAGCCTGTTTCTAGTTATCCAGCCAGAGCTGTGGGGAGCTCTTGTTGCACAGGATCATCTGCATCATGGTTTTATGCTTCCCAGTCTTCAGCTGGCAAGCTTCCCACAGGACCTGCAACATCACACAGTTAGGAAGGAGTCAGAACCAGCCCCATTCACTCTACCAATAGCTCTATTAGTCAGGGGGGCAGTCAGACTTAGTTACCATTGCATCCTGAGCAGCCATCCGGTATCTGCATATCGTTCCTCTCTGTTTCCCTGGGAAATAAGCAAGGGTTTCCTTTAAGATGATCTCAATATACAGAACATAGAATGAAGCATTTATCTAATTATTCTTTATTAGTAATAAAATCAGGAGTCAGATAAGAAGCTGAATAATCAGAGAAGCGAGAGAGAAACCACCAGGAATCTACTATCTCTTCAGCTACTCAATCCAAAATGTCCAAGACCCTCTCTAAGCCCCGCCCAACTACTTCCTGTCTCTCTATCTGTCCTCACTGTTTTAAAATCTCTATAATCAAGTTTTGGACAGCTAACTCTGCCCTCTGTTTCAAAAAAAATCTTTATTGTCATTCTTCCGAGCATCAGAATGCAATCAAAATGTCAAAAAATACTATAGGACAATTGGGGCAAAAATCACAGAACCTGCTAACCATGTGACTCCTTTGCAATCTCTGTTATTGATTTGGATACTTCAACACATGTGTCGTTTTGTTAGGAATTTTTTTTGAGCTTTTCTTTATAACAAGGGAACTTTGTGACAAATGTTGAAATAATGTTTTGCCTTTTCTATCTCTATTTTGTGCCATCATGATGAGCATCCATCCTTTGTCAGAGGGGGTAGTGATGGAGTTTAACACTATTAATGCAGTGGTGCAGATATAGTCGTATCTGACTTGGAAAACAGGATTTGTGCAACAAATTAATAGTGATGAAGTTTAGGCTTTGCAAATGAGAACTTTATGTAAAAAATTCCACTCCTTATTATATAAACATTAGAGTTTTTTTGACTGTCCAAACAGAAGGAAAAATGACTAAACAATGTAAGACCCAGTCGTCTCCAGGGTCAAGCAAGAGAGAGTGAAATGGGAGAAGTTTGTGATCAGAGTTCATTTCGTTTTTTGAGATAAAGAATGGAGAGGGACATTACTAATTATGAGAGAAATCAAGGATAGAGTGCCTTTCCCTTCCATGTAAGCTCTTATGCCAGTGAAGTCAGTGGTGAGATTGGAACGTGTGTGTGTGTGTGTGTGTGTGTGTGTGTGTGTGTGTGTCTGTTTCTGTGTCTGTGTGGTGTGGAGAACATTGGAATTAGTTCTGAATTAGTCTCAACTTCTAAAGATCATGAATAGTACCTCAATTTTCTTATCTGCTTCTTGTTAGAGGAACTTACACTTTGCCTGAGGAACTGATTGCAAAGCCTGAATAATGGTGTTGGCTGTGATCATTACAAGGACAGTATTTCAAAGGTTGTAATGAGACGTTGATTAGAACTGCATAGGAGACAAGGCTAGAACTTAGGGCAGATTCCCTAGATGCTAAGAAGGTATAGGTGATGCTAAATTAGCTTTTACCAAAAAAAAAAAAAAAACAAAAAAAAAACAAAAAAACCCAGAAAAACCATCCTTAACTAACTAGCTGTACACTATTAGAGTTAGTACCGAGAAACCGCCAAAATTATCATGGACAGTAAAACCTTACTTATCTATTCAGAGTTTTCCAAACCTATTATTTCACAGTCAAGATCATAAAGGATCCAGAAAATATCTTTGCTATTTTAGGGTACCATCCTTTGTGAAGACATCCTATAAGTCACATATACACATTTTTCTACCTAGTAGCTTCTTGGAAAGAAGAAGTGATAGGGAGAAGTTTGAGAGTTAAGTAATAAATTCAATAAAATTATCCAAGAGATTGAAAATGTATCCATACATTTTGACTGCTCAAAGTATTGGATGGATTAAATTTACCATATTAAATTAAAAATTTAGCCTTTTTCTATTTTTTGCTAACACATACCTAGACACATCTAAAAAAGCTTAATTATTCATAAAGAAATAAATCTCACAGTTTCTTAGTGACTAAATTTGTAGTCATGAAAATTTAGGAACAGGAGACAGCATCTAAAGAATGAAAGTGATTTTAATAGCCAGTGGGATTATGGGTGTCATTTTATCTTTAAGTTATGAATGTATGGCAGGGCAAGATCCCTAGTGGTCTTACATTTCTTCCTTATTTTGGAGACAAAAATAAATGGACTTCTAATTATTAAATCAATTTCTCTGGTCTGAGAGGTAGAGAAAGACAGTTATTATCGAAAAACCAAAAAAAAAAATAGATATCAATGGCTTTGTTTGCTCTGGAATCTAGTTTATCATATGGAAATTCATTATTTACAACCAATATCCTTGGGCTCCATTTCAAATTTTCTCTAAAAATTTTAATTTACATAAAAGTCAAAAAATAATTAAAGCATTATATCTTTTGCGAAGATATACTATTTATTTGACAAGGTTATCATAGTTACCATTAGTTTTGATCTTATTTGTTTTTTGTGGGCTTTGATGTAATTTCATCTTTTTTTCTCTCAGTGCTTTCATTACTGGGCTTCATGTAGTTTGTTTCTTTACGTTGGCTTCATTAATAATTACTCTGCAAACCTATACAACAACTCAAATTACCCACTCTGTCCATTCCTACAATTCCTGTCTTCCGCTTCCTGATTGGATATCTTTTTCATCGCTATCAAAAGTTCTTTATAATGTCTTCCTCATTATTGTGTAATAGTTTAATTTGCTTTGATAGATCTGAATTTTAAAGACCTAAAGTCTTTGTCTCCTTTGCTTTCTGATGATTCCGAATTGTCAGAAGTCATATTTGTTAAATTGTAAGTAGCAAGGCTCTCCTCATAGATAAGGGAAAGCATGCTTTTGGATGGCAAACTTTTTTTTTTAAATAATTTTTGTTGAGATCTACTTTTTTCTCTGCTCCCCTCTCTGCCTCTTCGCTCCTCTTCAACTATCTACCAAGGTCCCCATGTTCCCAGTTTACTCAGGAGATCTTGTCTTTTCCTACTTCCCATGTAGATTAGATCTATGTATGTCTCCCTTAGGGTCCTCATTGTTGTCTATGTTCTCTGGAATTTTGATTTGTGGGATGGTTTTCTTTGCTTTATGTTTCCTTTATGTTCACTTATGATGAAGTACAGATGATATTTGTCTTTTGGGGTCTGGGTTACCTCACTCAAAATGATGTTTTCTAACTCCATCCATTTTCCTGCAAAATTTAAGATGTTATTTTTTCTGTTGTATAGTACTCTATTGTGTAAATGAACCACATTTTCCTTATCCATTCTTTGGTTGACAGGCATTTAGGTTTTTTCCAGGTTCTGACTATGACAAACAATGCTGCCATGATCATACTGAACACATGTCCTTGTGGCACAATTGAGCATCCTTTGGATATATACTCAAATGTGGTATTACTGAGTCTTGAGGAAGGTTGTTCCCTAATTTTCTGAGAAATTTCCACACTGACATCCAACGGGACTGTAATAGCTGTCATTCTCACCAGCAATGTAGGGTGAAAATAGACCCATATCTATCACCATGAACAAAACTCAAGTCCAAACAGATCAAAGACCTCAACATAAAGCCAGCCTTTATGAACTTTGTGGAAGTGAAAGTGGGAAGAAGTACACTTGAACACATTGGCATAGTAGACCACTCCCTAAATATAAGCGCAGCAGCATAGATACTGAGAGAAACAATAAATGGGACCTCCTGAAACAAAAGATTCTGTAAAGTAGAGGACATGGTCAACAAGACAAAACAGCAGCCTACAGAATGGGAAAAGATCTTCACTAACTTCGCATCAGACAAAGGTCTGATCTCCAAAATATACAAAGAACGCAATAAATTGGTCATCTAAAGAACAAACAATCCAATAAAAAATGGAGTACAGACCTAAACAGAAAACTCTCAACAGAGGAATCTAAAATGGCTGAAAGACACTTAAGGAAATGTTCAATATCCTTAGTCATCAGAGAAATGCTAATCAAAACAACTCTACTAGTACAATTTTAGTGAATTTTCAGCAAGTTTGATTTTTGGGGGGTGTTCCCAGTGCTGTCCAGCTACTGCCTCCTAATCAGGTTAAACAGAGCAGTTCTGAATCCATCTCTCGCCTCTTTAAGAAGTAAAATCCCAAGTAGTTTTACACAGGGAGACAATCTGAGGCAATAAGAAAATAAAAATTATCTTAAAAAAAATCATATAGTCACCCACCAGGTGGTTTGAGAAGGGACAGGGAGGGTCAGAGGCGGTAAAGTTATTCGCAAAAACAAATCGATGTCATGGGTTTGGGAAGGTCAGGTGAAAAAAAAACAGAAAATAACTCAACTCTCACAGTAAATAGAAACCCATTTTTAAAAAAAAAATAACATAATGGCTCCCACCTCCAAATGGGAATGAATGAATGCATTACTTAATAACATCAACATCATTTATATAGCTGATGTTTTAACATTTAAAATTGAGTGGATATATAAAAGAAATGAATTATTGATAGAGATACTTTGATTTTCTTCATTTTTTTAAGTAGAGGAGAAGAATAAATCTACAAAGACAAATGGATATGTAGAAGAGGCTTTGATATTTATTTGACTTAAATCTGACAGTTTTCCTTCTTTTTTCAGTTTGCTTTTCACCACCTCATGGATGAACTTGATGAGGAATGCTTAACTCTTGAACATCGTGGTCACTGTAGGACAACTGCAGACAGCTGTGTGGTCATTTCAGTGACTGCTTCAAGGAAGTGGCCTGGGATGTATGGACTGCCATTCCCTAGGAAAGCAGAAAGGAAGAGTAGAACAAAGGAGAAAATCAGCTGTTGGTCCCAAAGAGGATTTAATCACTGACAATGCCATCAATTAGGGACAGTTGCTGAGCCTTCCAGTTGGGAGTCTGCCCATCCTGCTGCTTCTTTGGGAATAGTGATTTGATAAAAACTATCTTGGGAAGGAATGTCCACAGAACTTAAGCATCTTTAGTTCCCAAGGTTTCCTCTGAGTAACTGGTCAACAGGTGTCAGAAGAGCCTGTGGCAGAAACATTCCAGACCAATTGTCACTGTTCTAACTTTAAACATGCTTGGGTGGCATTGTTTAAATGCATTGCTTCTTAAACAAGGAAGCATTTTATCTGTTTCTGTAGGAAGAAAGGAAGGCAAATAAAGTGTCCACACAACAGCCTCTCCTTAGGAACACAAAAGAGTACACTGGGACTTTTGTTTCTGATTTTTAAGTTGAATATTGAAGTTATGACTACACCATTAAATTCTATACAAATTTTGTACAGCATGGGGTCTCTATGACAGAAAAGATGTTGGAATATCTTCATGTGAACCACACACAGGACTACCTTGGTTTTTTCCAAGCTTATTACAGATGTAGATTAAATAATATTAATCTTTTTATTTTAATAATGGTACATACAAGATAAACTCCTGAAATGGCAATCAGTTCAGAGTCAGAAAACATGCAAATGCAAAACAGTATGGTAGGATGTTATTAGGGTCTTCAAGGATTACAGACCTAGTGATCAGAGGTGGTTGGCCTCACAGTGTCTTTATTCAATGATATGTGAAGAGAACAATTGTTCTTCACAGTGCATTGTTACCACTTTAACTTAGCATGGACCACAAGTCCTTATGTCTAATATTCAATATTCTAAAATATTGTTCTGTATGATCAGATGTCTTGCCAGAAGCTGACATCATGAAACTGGACGACAAGGCGTTCAAAACTATGAGAAACTTGGTATTATAGATTTGACTAACATATTATTAATTGTATTTCTGTTTTAGTTTATCTTATCTGTATAGGGAGCTAAGGGAGCCTTGAGTAAATGTGTAAAGAGCAAAGTCTTGGGTGAATGTGTTATGCTCACATTGGTACAATCATATCAAAGACCACTGTCTCAGACCCAAGAGAATGGCAAAGCACTGACTTGCTCAGGCTCAGAGGGCTGACAGTATCTTCCTCTGGTCTGAGTGTCAATGTCGACAGTGTGTGCAAGTAGTGGTGTTGACAAACAATTGACGAGTGGGTGCAAAATTCACAACTGCAGTTTCCTTCTTCTAGTTTACAGCCGAGCTTGCTCACCTTTAGAGACCTCCTATCAACCCACTAAGACAGAGGAATAACCCTGTAATACACCCAATAAACATTCTGTGTTCGGGATTCTGCACCTGTTTCTGTGTGTCTGTCCTTTCCTTCACTTGCCATCTCTAGTCGGGCTTCCGGAACCAGGATGGGGTCTGCTACCTCTAAAGGAACACAAAGCACCTTTAGCAGATATTCAGCAACCTGTTATGGTACACGGATGCTCAGGCAAAATCATCGTATCCACCCTTCCCTGTATGTGCGCATAACGATATTGCCCCCAGTGACTTCCTCGTTTAACAGCCTTAGTTGAAAACACCCTTAGAGGACACGTGTGTATCTACACATGCACTTACAAGGGTCTGTAGTTTCACACATGTCTTAGCTGGGATTTCAGCTGCTGTGATGGAACAGTCTAAGCAAAACAACTTCGAGAGGAAAAGGGTTTATTTCACTTTGTCTTAAAGCAAGTTATTATCAAAGGCAGTCAGAGTGGGAACCTGGAGACAGGAACTGACACAGAGGTGATGAAAGAGTCTGACTGACTGGCCTGCTCCTCATGGCCTGCCCCGCCTGCTTTCTTATAAGACCCAGGATCGCCAGCCCAGGGGCGGCACCATCCACAACAAACTGGACCTCCCCCATCCATCCCTGATTAAGAACATGCCCTATAGCCAGGTCTTCTGGGGGCATTTTCTCAGTTGAAGTTCCCTCCTCTCAGATTGTGTCAAGTTGATATAAAACTAGCCAGCACAACACATAGGTGCAAGGTCCTGTCACCCTGGCTAAATCTCTGAAGGTCATTTGCTGATAAGAAGGGCAATTTCACTTCTGCCGTCCTCAAGATCTAACTGTTGTCTGTCTTGGCAGCCACAGTACAGAAGTCAAGCACTGTCTAGTTGTTTGAGGCTTGGAGAAATTATGCTCCATCTTTGCAAATCTTATTATATTTTACTGACACCAGTTGTAAAACAGTTCACCTTACATGAGGCCTCGTCCAATCAAATGTAATGAAAAATGACTAAACTGGAGCCAGTGAGCACTGCAGTTAGTGCCTTCAGAGAATCTGTCACAGAAATGCTCTGAGGACTCACTGAAATACAACACAACTTGTTCATGGATTTCTGGTACAAAATAGGACCTTTGTCAGCCAAGTGCTACACCTTTTTGAGGGACATTGATTGCTTATGGACTAAACCCTGCACAAAGGTTTTACAGATCACATATATGGAACCTTTCTTAGAGACTTGCCTGTGATATTTATGAATAATTAATTTGATGGCATAAAAATCCGGTCATTTCCCTTAATGGTCAGGTATTGAAAATTCACTTATTTGGAGTATCAAACTGTAGGTAATTATAGAAATAAGACATAAGGCACAAATGTTTGACTCTGTTAAGTAGAGGAAGGTTGAAATGTTAGCTAAGGAAGTTCACCCTGACTAGACAAACACTCAAGAATTCAAAGAGGCTAAAGTACAGGCATAAAGTAAAGAGGAAATGCAACGTGTGGTCCTCAAACCTCAGGAGAAAGTACAGGGTGTGGCCGGGAGCAGATAATGTAGGCAGAGAAAACTAAACAGAAACCCCAGAAACCCTAACACCAGATGGAGTCTTCAGATTCGGGGTGTTTATATATTTGGGGTATGTTATGATTTCAATGTGTCACCCAGAATTATGTGCTGTAAACACATTCATCAATGTAATGAAGTTGGAGTACAGGTTTTCAATGGGATTGCCTGTTGATTATAAAGGCTCCACCTTCATAGATTGATTAATAGCAATTAAAGTATTGTGAATCACCTGACCATCAGCACTTCTCAACCTGTGGGTTAAACAACCCTCTCCCAGGGCTCATATCAGATATTTTGCATATCATATGTTTAAATTATGAATCACAACAGTAGCAAAACTGCAGTTATAAAGTAGAAAGGAAAATAATTTTATTGTTGGGGATCACCGCACTATGAGGAACTGTATTAAGGGGTTGCAGCCTTAGGTTGAGTTGAGAACCACTGTCCAGAATTATGTTTTGCCAGACACTGGCACAGTGAAATTGGATTTCAAAGTTTTCAAAACTATTATAAATACAATTAATTTCTTTTAAATTTCCCAGGGTGTGACACAATATTAAAGTCACAAAAAGCACACTAGGACTAGAAAACTGAAGGGGATGAATAAAAGTTTATTCCCTTGACAAATCTGAAGTTACTAAAAGTCAAAACAACCATGGGATAAACAGCACTTGCTTACCCCAAATGCTCAAGAAGAAAACCTGAAAGGATAACAACAGCACACAAGTTTAATCAAAAAATAAATAAAAATAAAATAATTGCTCTATTAGCTTGAAGAAATTCCAGTTCTAGAATGAACAGCATTTGTCAGTTCAGGTAATTGCAAATCCTGTAAACAAATTTTTAATTATGTCAAGTTTGGAATCTTGGCCTCTATATCACTTTATTTCTCATTTATCTCATCTATAAAGCAACCCAGACGTACCCATCTTATAAAGCTGTGGTAACAATATAATAAATACAAGGATATTCTCACATCACTGAGCTCATAGTAGCCTCCTTTGTTGTAAGAGTGTGTGTGTTTTGTTACTAGCAAGTAAGGTATGTTTTTCCTACTACATTAGCTTACAGGAAGGGAGGGAGAGAAAAACTGAGGGACAGAAGCAGGAAAGAAAAAAATCAAGGCAGAAATAAAAAAAAAAAACTAGATTTCAATTTCAGTTTGTTTAGTGGTGTTTATTGGCCAAAGAAGATCCCATATAGATCAATCACAGGCTTCAGTAATAAACTCAAGTGTTCTCAAGTTCCTTCCTGCTTCCCCTTTAATGTCTTTAGCATACCTGTGGGAGCAGAGGGCACCCACCACACCTGGTCTTCTGCTTCTTTGGCCTCTCCACTGTTGCCTTGCCCAGACATCCTCAGATTTCTCTGTCAGGGTTCTCTCCACACTTACCTCAAGAATCCCAAAGCCTCACTTTTCCCTGTCTGACAGCCCTGACTTTATAGAAGGATACTAAAAGCTACATTTCCCAAGTTGGCTTCTCCAATTGGATTGGTGATCATTGGAAATCGAAACTTTAGGCTTCTGGGCGGGGAATGGAAACTGAAACTATTCTTCAGGCATAAAAGGCAGCCTGGGTGGCTTGGAAGCTTCCTCTTTGAGGAGGTAGCAGAGCCCAGGTCTCCCTGGAGCATACATCCATCTTCTCCTTTGTCCTCTCTGGGTTCCTGCAGAGCAGTTCCGCTGCTCTCAGCAAGCAGCAGGTCGGGGTTCCAGGTCTGGGGGTCTGGGTTTCCTGATGGCAGGTGTGGTGTGGGGTGGGGTGGGGTGGCATGGAGACATGATTCTGGGAGAGCCAGGGGCTGGCAGCTCTTGCCACGGTTAGCTGTGTTCAGAAGGAGAGGCTGCTGGATGCTGAAGGGGGAGGAACTAGGACCCGCCTACCCCAGAAGCCAGAGCTGGGCAGACAGTGGAGAGCCAGTGGTGAGCCAGGAGGGAAGAAGACATGGGGCCCAGGGTCTTGGGCTCTCTTCGTCATAATGGGGATCTTGGGGAGGAATGAATCAGTTGGAAGTTGTTTGTTTGTTTTGTTTTGTTTTTTGGTGTTTTGAGACATGGTTTCTTTTTGTAGCTTTGACAACTATCCTGGAACTTGTTCTGTAGACCAGGAGATCCTTGAACTCACAGAGATTCTTTTGCCTCTGCCTCCTGAGGCTGAAGACTTGCACCACCATCACCCGGATCTCCACACCTCTTCTGTCAGCAGCTCCAACATTCGGTTCCAATACTCATGATTTCCTTTACTTTTCTGCATTTCTTCCTCTCCCCTCCCATTCTCTCTTCTCCTCATTCTCCCCCACTTTCTTCCTCTTATTATTTTATTCAAGATTTCTCCAAGCATAATCCAAATATAATCGTGACAATGCTGAGTTTAGATGATATGCCTTTTGAATTTCTTCTCTCCCACTATAATTTATAGGACCGGAGTTACATGCGTAGTGTCCTGTAGACACCTCCCAATTCTTGTGTCATTAATATGTCTCTGTTCTCTTCATGACCTGTAAATTAGTCATTATGGCTAGAGTTATAATCAAATTCTGATTTTCTGAGGGAGAAAGGGTGGATAAGTTACTCACATTCGTCTGGGTGCAGACATTGGCCTCTATATGTGTTCTACTGTTATCAGGATCTGTTCTTGCCCTGGGAGTTGTAAAATGGTGGCACACTACTGATTCGCCCTCCCCCCACCCCCGTTTATTAGGTGGGTCGCACCTAAGGAAGAGATTATCTCTTAGAGTGCTTAGAGACTTGATGATATAATCCTTTTCAGGAAGACAGCTGAACAACTTAGTTTTTGAAATTGATTTTGATACATTATCTTTAGATACTGTCTCTACTTTGTGGAGGAGAATGCACTTAGCATCCTTCCTCCCTTTGCTTTTAGCGTCCTTTAACAATCCTCTCAATTTGGTTGCTTTCTCTACAGTAAATCAAGATCTAGGATGTTTTGAAGGATTTTGTGATGATTCTTGTGCTTTGTTTCCAGAGTGAGTTAAAAGTGAAAAACCAATATATAGTTTTTAGATTTTTTTAAAATCGTGTGCATGGTGTGTGTGTGTGTGTGTGTGTGTGTGTGTGCATGGTATGTGTGTGTGTATTTGTGTGTGTGTGTGTGTGTCTGTGTGTGTGGTGTGTGGTATATGGAAATGTGCATGTTAGTGCAAATGTCAGAGGCATTGAATTCCCTGGAACTGGAGTTACAGGCACTTGTCAGCCTCTGTACTGAGGAACAAAACTCGGGACCTCTACAACAGCAGTGCACAGCCTTGATTATCGTGTCATCTGTCTTTTTCTTGCCCCATATGTACATATTTTTTTTAAAGGCACAGTGTTTCTGTGGAGATCAGGGGACAACTTGCAGGACTTTGTTCTCTTCCTGTATCCTGCAGGTCTCAAGGATGGAGCACAGGTTATCAGGTTGTGTTCCAGGCATGTACCTTCACCCACTATACAATTATTATTGGCCCAATTATGGAAATATTATTCATTATAGATGCAATCTTCTTGTTTTACTGGAAAATGGAGTTTGTATCTTTGTGGCTACCACTGGAAACAGACTTGCTGCATTTAAACTACGTGCATAGCTCCACTGAATCTTTTATCTTGTACGGTTTTTTTTCTGAGTATTCTCCTGTCCATTTCCATACTTCCTTTAAAAAATTATAATTCAAGATATGAAGTTGATGAAATTTCTTAGTTTTTAATTACAAATTATATCATTACATATTCTCAATGAACTTAAAGGCAACTTTGATGCAGAATTATGGCTTTATGACATTTTCTTTAAAAATTAGGAAATGTATTATTTTCTCATTAAAATATCCACCAATATTGCTTACTTTTATTCTCTTGAGTGGCCTACCAGGCACACTTAAAACAAATATTTTTATTTCTGTTTATACAAATATATACACATTTGTTTTTTTCAAGATAGAGTTTTTCTGTAGCTTTGGAGGCTTCCTAGAACTAGCTCTTATAAACCAGGCTGGCCTCTCAAACTCGCAGAGATCTACCTACCTCTGCCTACTTAGTCCTGGGTTTTAAAGGCATGTACTGCTGCTGCCTGGCTACCTGTTCATATATTTCTATAGGTTGATACATAGAGAAAGTAAATAAATTGTGTAACTTAAAGCAGTATAGTATGTTTGTCAATAAGACAAACCTGGGGCTGGAGAGATGGCTTAGATGTTAAAAACACTGCCTGTCCTTCCAGAGGACCTAAGTTCAATTCCCAGGTAACCACATGGTGGCTCACAACCACCTGTAATAAGATCTGGTGCCCTCCAGGGAACCCTGACTGCTCTTTGGGTTGGAGAGGGAGGGGAAGAGGAGAAGGGGAGGGTGAGGGAAACAGGAGGCAGAGGCAGAGGCAGAGGCGGGGAGGAGGCAGAAATTTTTAATACAAAATAAAAATAAAAAGATCTGGTGCCCTTTCTGACCTGTATGTATGCGGAACATTGTATACATAATTAAATAATTTTTTAAAAGAAAAAAAAAGAGACTTAAACCTAGGTGTTCTATCAGCAATATGGTTATCTCTGTCAACTTCATTTTTGTTGTTGTTTTTTTGTTTTAATTTTTCTTGTTATTTTGTTGGTTGTTTGTCTTTTTTCCTCAATACTTGGAGAAGCTTTCCAACTGATTGTTTTAAAGCTCTGTTCTAAAAATGAATATTTATTTGAAACTACATAATTGATCAATTTTATTCCCATCCACTTTAATTTCCTAATCTGACATTTGTTTTCTTAGGATTTTCCTCTATTTTTATGTCTGTTTTTCACTTCTATCTAAATTTTTCATATTTTATTCCCCAGATGATTAAAGTGGGATGGCCACTTTCATGTTTCTTTTATTGGAGATTCTTTTGTATCCCATGTTGTAGAAGAGAACATACACATGCATGTTACTGGCAGCTTTCCATGTACAAATTACTGTTAAAGTCTTGAATGGTGTGAGTGAACGCTCTAGCCCAGGTAATTCCTGAAGGAGTACAGGGTTGATACTTGTAGACACTAACTAGATTCAGTGTTCCAAGAGGGTCTGTAGTAGTGGGTCTGGAGTGAGCTCTGAGATGACTTTCTGCCTTGGACTGAGGTCTGTATCTATGAGGCCTGCTGGCTGGAGATGACATATAAATCAGTTTGCTTTTAGGGTGATAAGCAGCTGCGTTTCCTATCACCAGCTCAGCACACTGTAGAGATATATGTGTTTATGTACACTACACAGAAATCCCATAAAACACAAATCCAGAAGCCATATTACATATGCTAAGGACCTGTACAATAGGAAATAAAATGCTCTGACTCAACACCATGAGACAAAGAGCCCCAAAGATGCCTTGAGTTTCTGTTAGCTGTCTACTGCTGGATATGAGGCTTAGCCTTAAGAATGGATTGCCTCCCCTTTGACTCCCTTGAAGAAAATTAATATTTCATTCGCAAGTGATTACCTATTAGGAGTTGCTTTGAGGTTAGGGATGGGGACCTGTGTTCTCTTCTTTCAGCTCTATGACCCCATCTGGTGCTGACTCATGCAGGCCCTTTTGCACACTGCCACAGTCTCTGAGTTTATGTGTGCATGAGTCCTGTTGTGTCTAGAAGGCCTTGGCTCCTTGGTGTCCTCTGTCCCCTCTGACTCTTGCACTCTTTAAATGCTTTTTAGTCATTTGAGTTTCTGCTTTTTGTAAAGTTTGTTTAGATCTATCATCATATTTAATTTTTGTTCTTTGTTTTCTTGATGGTCAGTATGTTTTGTGTCTCTATGAAATTGAATATTAGCTCTCTAGTGAAGGTGTAAAAAACATTTTTCCATTCTGTATTGCCTCATCTTTGTTTTAATGGTGGTGTACTTTGCCCAAAAGAAACCTTTCAGTTTTATGAGGTTCCATTTATTAATTGTTGTTCTTAATTTCTGTGTTATCAGTATTTTGTCTTCCTGTGCCAATGAGCTTAAGACTATTTCTTATGTTCTCTCTGTCAGATTCAGGTTGTCTGGCCCTATGTTGAGATCTTTGATCCATTTAAACTGAGTTTGTGTGTGGAAATATGTATGGAACTATTTGGATTCTTCATCAGGCAGCCATACAATTTAACCAGCATTATTTGTTGAAGATACATATTTATTTTTTTGTCTTGATTTCAGCCCTGACTTTGATGCCAATTTCTGTCTTTTTGTTACTAATTGAGTATTTTGAGAATTATCAGTGATTTATGTATGTTTATTCCAGTTACTTTGTTGTGGTGGTGTGGGTTTTATTTTAATTTTCTTTTCTGTTCTTAGGTTTTTTTTTTTTTTTTTTTTTTTTTTTTTGTTTTTTCGAGACAGGGTTTCTCTGTGGCTTTGGAGCCTACCTGGAACTAGCTCTCTCAGACCAGGCTGGCCTCGAACTCACATAGATCTGCCTTCCTCTGCCTCCCACGTGCTGGGATTGAAGGCTTATACCACCACCGCCAGGCATTTTAATTTTCTCCTTTTTTTGATCTTAAATTATTTATGCCTTATATTTTCTTGAATGTAGTTAGTCTTTTTAGGTTGAATTTTTCCTTCTAGACCATTTTTAGGTCTGACTCTGTAGAGAGATATTCTTAAAATTTGTTTTTGTTTTTTTGTTTTTTTTCCTGGAAAGTCGGTCTTTCTTCATGCATTGTGACTGAATGTTTTGCTGAGTGAAGTCTGGGCTGGCATCTGTGGTGTCTTAAAGTTTGTAGACCATCTGTCCAGGCCCCTCTCCCTGGAAGAGTCCTCACTGAGAAGTTAGGCATTGTTCTAATAGGCCTGTCATTATCTATTATTTGGTCTTTTACCGTTTCAACTTTTAATTTTCTTTCTTAGTTCTGTATGTTTAGTGTTTTGATTATGTGACATGGAAAATTTCTTTCTTGGTTCAGTCTATTTGTTGTTCTGTAAGCTTCTTGTACCTTGATAGGGACTTCCTTTTTTAGGTTGGGGAAATTTTCTTCTATGATTTTGTTGTTAGTATTGTCTGTAGCACTGACCTGGAAGGCCACTCTTTCCTCTGTTCCTATAGTTCATATATTTTGAGTTTTTATAGTGTTCCAGATTTCTGGATGTTTTATGCCTAGATTCTTCTAGATTTAGCATTTCTTCCACCAAGTACCCATTTCTTCTGTCTTGAATTCAGAGAGAAATTCTTTTCCATCTCTTGCATTCTGTCAGTGAAGCTTGCCTCTGAGGTTCCTCTTTGAGTTCCTAAATCTCTTAGTTCCAGTTTTTTTTTTTTTTTTTGGGTTTCCTTATTGATTCTAATTCCACTTGCATGTCTTGATTTGTTTTCTCCATTTTCTTTTACTGTGCCCCATTTTCAGCTCTAACACCCCTGTCCCTCAATTTTTTTCACTGTGCCTTAGTTCCATTTTTTTTTTTTTTTTGGGTTTCCTTATTGATTCTAATTCCACTTGCATGTCTTGATTTGTTTTCTCCATTTTCTTTTACTGTCTATGTTTTCATAGATTTCTTTAATCAATCTACTCATTTCCTCTTTAAGGACCTCTAACATATTCCATAGACCTATTTTTAAGTCCTTGACTTGTGCTTCTGCTATATGGCATTTCTCATGACCTATTCTAGTAGGGTTGTTAGACTCTAGTAGAGACATATTGTCCTGGCTGTTATTGTTTGTGCTTTTACACTGGCTTCTAGGCCAGTTTTGGGTGACTGTAATTCTAGCTACTGATATGTGGTCCTGTCCTTTTTGAGTGGTTCTTCCATTCCTTGCATCCTGTCGCCCTCTCCAGGTGGAGGCTGTATGTTGCCTGGTAAGAAATTCTGAGATCCTGCCTTGTGTGGCCACTGGAGGGTCAAGCTGGTATGGATTTCTTGGTTTTGTAAACTGACACTTATGGATGAAAATGGGCTGGGGAATGGGCTAGTGAAGTCCACAGGAGGAGGAAAGCAGGGTATGCCACGCAGATCTGCTCAGTGGGAGTAGCGGGGGAGAGAGGCAACATCTTATAGTCTGCTACAAAGCTGGGGCTGAGACTGGTGAATTGGATTTGGAGCAAAGGAGTGAGAGTGAAGGTCTGAAGATTTCATAGCTGCTTCCCTGGCCAGCATAGCTGTATATAGTATTTTTTAAAATCAATACCCTGATGCTACAGGTCAGGGCCCAACTGTGAGCTTCCTTCCCATCTTGTACTTGTACTGGATACCCTTTACTTTCTTTTCTTTGGTCCAGAAAAGAGTTTGCTATTTCCTCCAGGTCTTCGGAGGATCTACAGAGTAAACAGAAAAAATTTTTTTTTTGTTTCTCTGGGTATTTCTTTTCCTTCTCCCCTGTACAAGGTCATCAGAATCTTTGCTGTCTTGGCCTGCTCTTGCAGGAGTGCAACATTCTACAGCTCTCAGAGTCATGTGAGACCCAGGGGAAGAAAATCTGTTAGAATCTTAAAACCCAGAAGCTCTTCATAGGGACAGCAACAGCCGTGGTGTGCTGCAGACTGTGGGTTATTATTAATTTGTTGCATTATGTTCTAAGTGAGATTTGTATTCTCTTCTTTCTCAAAACATTTGGTAAATTTGCTTGTTATGATGTTCTTTCTCATGAGCATGTAAAATAAAAAAAAAAAGTCAGTAAGTAGGAGAGAGTAGAATGGAATGTGAACAGGGTGCATTTTTCACTAAAATGATAGCTCAAAATAAAAGAGGATTTCTTTAAAAATCAATAAGGATTTTGTCACAGAGGAAAATGCCATTTTGCTTTTGGGTAAGGACTAGAGTATCCCAAGATGGAAGAGGAGATTTGAGGGCAATATCAGAACTTTCTCTTGATTACACAGGAAAACCAACCAAGTCACAAAGACTTTGTGGAGGATGAAATTCCTAAAGTCAAATTTTGGCTCATTTTTATAAAACTTGAAACCAGTCCTCTTTTAAAAATTAGGTTAAGTTATTGACCTTCTCTGCTAAGAAGACATTTAAAAAATCAGATTTTATGGTTAATCGAGATGATCATGTTTTTGTTGTCAGACATTTTAGGGAAGCGACATTAAAGAAGTCAAGTTTATTTAAGATCTGTTCTTAAAATCTTTTAAACGGAGCCAATGAAATGAATCAGCAGGTAAGGACACTAGCTACCAAGTGTGAGAATCTGAGCTCCATCTCAGGATCCACCTAGTGGGAGATGATAGCTGACTCCAGACATTGTCCTCTGACCTCTACATTTGTATGTAGACATATGTGCATTCAAAATAAAGAAGTAAAACTGAATAAAAATTAGAAAATCTTTTAAATGCAACTTTATAGACAACCATTTTAGTTTGATTCTCAGAAAAGACAACTATATTGCTTTTTCAGTTACTAAGCTTCCTGAAGAACCCTAATGGCTGGTCTAAGTCTTTTGTCATTCAGTTTTGGTCATCCCCACATATAAATAAATAAATAAATAAATAAATAAATAAATAAATAAATAAAACTGCACTTAAACAAACAACAAACAAGCAAGTATATTCTAGTATGTATTTCTTTTCCAAATCAGTTTTTACAAAATGCTTCACCCTATTTGTTTATTTTGTATTCTTCTTTTCAATCTTTGAAATAGCTGTCTGTTGACTTTCCATAAAAGTCCGCCCCCTGTGTGAAGAACCTTAGGACAGACAGAATTAAACTTGGGATCTCAGTCCTGGTGGATAGCCAAAGCCATCCATGCTTTTTAGTTGTTAAAATTTGAAAAACAGAAAAGGGATTTTGTTGGTACTGACTTCTCAACATTTGTCAGAATCTTCCCCCTACCGCCAAAGTGGTATTAGGTCAGACAAACCAGGACTGACGTCATTGCATTATCATGGACAGTGGGAATGAAGCTATCAGATGGTCAATCAGCAATGTCTTCAGGGAAAAATGTCCATAGATGAGAACAGGGGTACAGGCATTGTCAGAGTCCAAATTTTTAACCACTTTGACCTTGGCAGGAGAAGAGTAACAAGTTTTCACGAGAATTAGTATCAATTCTTATCATAAGGCCACAAGTGAAGATAGTTTGTAATATTTCTCTTGGAAAAAGAGAGAGAGAGAGAGAGAAAGAGAGAGAGAGAGAGAGAGAGAGAGAGAGAGAGAGAGAGAGAGAGAGAGAGAGTTTTCACTTTCTTTCAAACTTTTATCCCCTGGCTTCGAGTACTTAAAGCCATCAGGGAAGTTTTTCTGCTACTGTTGACACACTCAATACGCCATGCCATCATGGTTGAATTAGTTTTCTCTGGATCCCTACCAGGAAGTGAGGACCTGCTTTGGATACACTTGAGTACAACTGTGGGCAGCTATGGCATGTGGTGATGAGTGATGCTCCATAAGGCTCTGCAATCATCCAGTAAATGAGTGAGTTAAGAGACCATGCTTGTACTCCTGACCAAGTGATTCTTATGGATCCTGGACCACAGCCATCCCTTCTTTCTTCAGATTTAATCATTTTCCCAGACACAAGTTCTCAGCATTTTAATATTTGGTGCCAGTGTTTGGCTCACTACCATATGTTTCTGTTTTGCGATTATGGGATAGAAATGTCTGTCTTCTGACTTAATGGTCCATCTCTCTCTTTCTTTCTATATAACTGTATTTATGTAGCTCTTGTCTGTCTATCTAGATACATAATACAATCTACTTATTAACAGAAGTAGACATACTCTACAACAGATATCTGAGCATTTGATTACGCCTCTGAAATATTTCTTCCTAGGTCATTTTTGCAGTCTCCTCCTTCCTGCAATTTATTATTAGTAATCTTCAGAATTAGTGTTTAGTTCCATTCACATCACATTCATGATGCTGTTGTCTCTCTGTGTCCAAGCAAGGTTTTTGTTCCAGTGACTACTCTTTATAATTAATAAGTAAATGACATATATATTCCAATATGGTTGAGACCTTGCACTTGACTCCTAGCCTTCCATATTTAAGAATCTACATTACATGGCCTATGGTAAGTTGCAAAAGCAGTCAAATTTAGGTGAACCACACAAGAGTTCATGACCTTTGCTTGACTTGTGGTCTTATTCCAATATTCTGGCATCAGAGAATGGCCTAATAATCCACTGTGTGACATGAACTGCAATGTGTGTGTGTGTGTGTGTGTGTGTGTGTGTGTGTGTGTGAGATCACATATGTGATACATGGATTTTCATGAGTGTATCTATATGCCATTGTACATTCATTTGGAGGACCAAGAAGGCTATGGAGTGTTTGCTGCTGTTAATCTTCTTTTTTATTTCCTAGAGACAGGATCTACCCCTAAACTAGGAGCATGCTATTTTGCCTAGACTCACTAGTCAGTGGGCTCCTGGTGGCTGCCTGTCTCCATTCCCTAATGCTAATTGTAGAAATATGCAGCCAGGTCTGGGTTTTTACATGGGTGCTGGAGATTTGAACTCAGTTCCTCGTGTTTTCACAACAAGCACTTTTATAGTGCAAACATCTGTCATCACTGAATTAGAATCCTAATAGTCTCTCTTGACAGCCCACTCCTCTGCTCTTCTCTACCCATATTGTGTTTATTGTCAAATGATGTCAAACTTACGTTTAACATCCAACAAATAAACTCACGCCTTTCCAGACTTCTCACCTTAAACTCGCATTAGACTGTAATTCTATCAAGTTGCCACCATTGCTTTGCCAAGCCTTTTCTCTCTCTGCTGTCAAGAACTTGACTCCCATTGTTCTTGCACAGGGCAGGGAACCATGATTGCTCTCCGGGCTGAGGCTTGATTGGGAGAGGGGGAGGGAAATGGGAGGCTGTGGGGGAGGATGCAGAAATCTTTAATAAATAAATAATAATAATAATAATAATAATAATAATAATAATAAAACTTGACTCCCACTGATGTACAGTGCTGGAGTAATCTTTCCAAGATGCAAAGCTGTCACATCTCCTTAAAATCCTTAGTGACTCTGCCACATGCTGGAGGGACCTGCATGCTTCTCACACCCTCTCTCAACATCAAACACCATCTCCCACTCTCCATTCCAGCCTCCTGGTTCCTGGAGGAACCTGGTTCCACCTCCATCCCTTCATGCCACAGGCCATTGCATGTTACATGTGATGATGTGCTGCTCGTCTCTGTCTGGACGCTCACCTTCCTCCATTCTGTTTAATTCTTTAGAACTTTTCTTGGGCATTGCTTCTTTAGCAAATGTCTCGTTTCTTTGACTTGGTCACATTAATGATTTTCTTCTGTATATGTAATGATATGATTAATGGTTGACTTCTTGACATTTATTCCCTGAGAACAGACCACATGTTGCTTGTACTCATTCTTGTGCCTCTGCTACTCAATGTTTAGTTGTAAAGACAGTCTTTCAGGACATTTCTGCTGACAGGAAAGTTGATTAGTTTTTCTCTTTCTTTGCAGATTTGCCATCTCATTAATAAAGACCATTTAGAGGAGACAGAGTAAAGGATATTTCCATTATTAATATTTCTCCATTCAGGTTGGAGAGACAGCAGCAAGAATGGGTAATTTTCAATTCAAAATACTATTTATATCATTATAAAATATATGCTTCACAGATTAAACAGTAAAAATAGCTACATTACTGTTTCTTATTTCTCAAAATATATATAATAACCCTGAGCTCCCTTAAAAAGACTGACTGAAAACAATTCCTCTTATTTCCCTTTTTAGAAGAACATTACACAGGAATTTTAGAGAAAATGTCACAATTAATCCTGGAAAACATGCCAAAGGCTCAGTAAGTATTTTTGTGGTAATCAAGAGTTTTGAAATAATGTGCAATATTCCCCTTCCCTCTGGAGTTATTTGACTTTATATGGTAATGTTGATGTGTACCTGCATCTGTGTGTGTGTGTGTGTGTGTGTGTGACAGAGAGAGAGAGAGAGAGAGAGAGAGAGAGAGAGAGAGAGAGAGAGAGAATGTACATACATATATGATAGAAGTATATGTAATTATATGCAATAAGTTGTTAATGACAGTGAGATAATAACAACTGTACTGTTTGGGGGTATTATGTCATCCATATGACATATTCCAACGCTTTTCTTTTTTTAGCTATTCCAGTTTATTGAATGATTTTGTTGAATCTGAGTTTTTTCTGATTGACGGAGACTCCTTGCTTGTCACATGTGTATGTGAGAAGTCGCTAGAGCCTGGGCAGAGTCTCCACTTCTTCTACTTGGTTGAGCGTTACCTGCTGGATGTTAGTAGCAAAGGAGGACATTTTGCCATAGTTTTCTTCAAGGTAACACAGACAACCTGAGCTTTGTACTCTTTGAAGACTGAAAACAGAGTTCATTTAAATGATTACTTAGATATGAGGAATCTTGTCCCTGTAGCTGGCCTTGAACTTATGATGTCTTTGCTTCTGCTTCCCAAGTAAAAGGATTTCAGGTGTGCACTACTACCCCTTGCTATAATTAAAAGTGTTTTTATAAGATTGTATAAATCTTTTCACGAGTGACTGCAGGGCAAAATACATTTTTAAAAGTTCAGAAAATGAGATGGAGCCTAAGGCAATGAGGTTCCAAGTTGGAAGCCCAACTGAGCCTCACTTAGTGATTTTCTGAGTAGTTTAGCCAACCTGGGAAGACCCTTAAAGAAAAAAAAATCTAGAATTGCAATTTAGTGATAGAAGACTTGCCTAATGTGTGCAAGGCTGTGGGCTCGACATCCAGGACAAAAATAAACAAAACAAAATAAAACAAATAAAAAGAAAAACAATTTAAAGGGAAGAGGAGAACAAAGCAAATGCCTAGCATTGCAGTGTTCTAGAATGAGCACAATTAGATTGCTTTGTAATGTGTAGTGATGGGAAACTTAGTGGACAGAGTCACAAAAAGTTAGTGAATTTTTGAACAGTGGCCCCACTGACCTCAGTTCTACTTCTCTAACTCTGAGAACTACTTTGCCTTCAAAACTCAGCAGGCAAATTATTTGAATACATTGTTAGGTGTATCTGAGCCCACGTTAACTCATTAACCTTATTTTACTGTTGTGTGCTTTGTTATAGATAATGCTGAGTGAATATCATATTTGGTATAATTAATAAAATTTGGTTAATTTCAATTACAGGTATATCTACTGCTACCATATCTTCCTATTCCTATATTCAGGGCAGCTAATGGTATACTCAGGGACTCTTGTGTGGATGTTCAATCAGTTTGCAGCTCACGATACTGTACATTTCTGAGCATTGCTAACCAGCACCATTTCGTTCAAGGAAGCAGGGTTTTGTTCCATGTTTACAATTCTTTCACAGATTTTAATCATCTCCTAAGAAAAAACCTTGTTGTTTAAGAAATGTCACTGTATCTAGAATTATTCTTTAGAATAACATGTTCCCCTTCAGTTCCCAATTCCAGAACATTTATTATTACAAATTATTATTTTCATAGTTATTTTTGTCCTTTGTCTTCTTGACATAAGGTTGGACAGGAGAATGATTAAAAGATTGGAAGACAAAGAGTAACGAACTCTGGGTACTATGGGCTTGCTTACTCTTAGGTTTAAAATGTGACTTATAGCATACATTTGTGATATAGAAAAATTCCAGTGTCAATTTACTGACTAAAGGACATTAAAAAAATACAAACCCAAACCTTCTGTACCATGTTCCTTCAATGACCTTAATGATATATATTAACTGCCTAAACTAGCAAAACACTTGTCAAATAATGTCCTTTGTCTCCTCCTCATAGGATGCTGAATATGCATACTTCAGTGTCCCTGGACTTCTTACACTGAGAACTGCTTTAATTTTGCACCTTCAGAAGAATACTGCCATTGATGTGTGGACTGAATTTTCTGGATGCTTGTCAGAAAAGTGGAGTATTACCTTAAGTCAGAGTTGCCCATATTTCTTGATTCTTGCTGATGAAGGCCTGAACGATCAGCAGACACACCTTTTCAACTTTTTAGTCATTCAATCTTGGGCAGCAAAGGTCAACATCGCACTCTTCTCAGGGCAAACATCTGGCATCATTCGTCTTTATGCATATTTTATGCAAAGCTCATATTCAAAGCAGCTGTTTTTCAAGCAGGTAATATATATTTAAAGACAATTTTCTAGAGATTTATAAACAGTTCTAAATTAATTTAGAAGATAAGGCTCGTTAAGAATGCTTGCTAGTTTTGTACCCATGTCTGGTAGTTCATAGCTGCTTTAACTTTAGCCCAAAGGGATATGACAGCTCTGGCCTCTGTGTATACTGCACTTACATGAACATACCTACATAACTACATATATGCATGCGTACATACAGAGAGACAGACAGATACATATATATACACACAAAACTAAAAATAAAATAATTCTTTAAAAATAGCTATCTTGATTCAATATTGACTCTACCAAAAATATAGAAACTATTATAGATTTAACAGGTATAATAGTTATTAACACGTACAAATTATTTATATTTAACATTCATAAAAGTCCCATGAGGCACGCTTAAGAATCATCTATAGCCTGTTGGTGGTGACGCATGCCTTTAAACCCAGCACTCGGGAGTCAGAGGCAGGTGGATCTCTGTGAGTTTGAGACCAAACTGGTCTATAAGAGCTAGTTTCATTTGATGTTAGCTGTCGGCTTGCTGTATATAGCTTTTATTATATTTAGGTATGACCCTTGTATCCCTAATCTCTCCGATACCTTTACCATAAAGGGGTGTTGAATTTTGTCAAATGCTTTTTCCGCATCTAATGAAATGATCATATGGTTTTTTTCTTTTAGTTTATTTATATGATGAATTACATTGATAGATTTTCGTATGTTGAACCAGCCCTGCATCCCTGGGATGAAGCCTACT
>NW_004949159.1:806315-841906 GCF_000317375.1 Microtus ochrogaster
TGGAAATCAGTGTTTCGGTTTCTCGGGAAATTCGGTATCAATCTATCCCTGGACCCAGCAATACCATTCTTGGGAATATACACAAGAGATGCCCTATCATACGACAAAAGCGTTTGTTCAACTATGTTCATAGCAGCATTCAAATTTCATGATGGTTTTATTTTACCTATGTTGGTATATTTGCTAACTAATTTGTTGAAAGTTTCAAAGTTAGCATGTTTACTAACTTTATAAATAAATATAGTTTGCTTATTTTTCACGAGGTAAGGTAAGTTCTGCATATGAATATCATTCCATAGCTCAAATAAGTAGGTTTAAAACCAATTAGCATATGTGCCTCTTTGAGAATTGCATCATGTTCATTATCACACATTTGCATATATGCAAATAGATTTATTTTGCTTTGTTAGGATTCCTATCACTAAAGTATTCCTAACCCTGAATGCCAGCTATGAGCAGAAACAGGCTTGGGCTTTATTTTTACATCCAGGGCAAATGCTAAATATTGAGTTTATGTTGCGATTCCTTTTTCTTTATGTGGACTGTGTCCCACTGTGTAGCTCAGGCTGGTCTGGAACTAACAAAGCTACAATTCCTCTGCATCCCTGGGTGCCGGGATTAAATGCATGAGCTACAACTCATCCAAGTTTATAGCATTCTGTTGGTAGCAGTTTCTGAACCTAAGAACCCTTACAAATATTCTTCCTAGAACAAATTTTAAAGCAGAATTTTATTTATAAAATAATTTTTGCCCCAATTTACTAAAATTCACCTTAAAGAAATGTTTTTACATTAACTGATTTGAGGAGTTCTTAGAATTTAAAATACAATGGAATATCGCTTATGACTCCATTTGTAGACTAGTGGAAATGGCATGGAACTGTTGGCAATGACTGTTTCCAGCACCGTAGAGCCCAGGGGGAGAGGATTCTAATCTCTTAGGTGCTTGCTTGAAATGTGTCATAGTGAAACACACTGAATTTATATCATTTGTACCTTTGTGGAACTGCTAAAATCAGGTGATATATTGCTAGATGGGATAACCTGGAAGGGTTTCCAAGTCTTCCTGACCATCCTCGATCACAGCAGGGTAGATTGTAAACTCAGGACTGCATTGTAATGTGACTATTTCTTCGATTTCTGAGTTCTGTAGATGAAAAACAATGATGTATTTGTGAAAATTTATCATATTTTTTTCAGTTTGAGAAGGACATTATGATTGATTACAAAACCCTGATTCAACAGTTGGAAAAATATAGAGACCTGGATTTAACAACTCTATTTGGAGATTTGACATTCAATAATATGGTGGAAAAGGTAATAGAACTTAAAAAAACACTTTTTAATTGAACTTTATTTTTATAAAAGTGTGTGTGTATGTGTGTAGGTATGAGTACAACCCTTCGTATCACTTCTAGGTTTTACCTTGTTTTAGACCAGTAAATTTCTATTATTTCTCTAGTCTGATGGATATAGTAACAGGTCTCTTGTAGCAGTGGAGAGTGGGAGAGATACTAGACATCTTTCCCTTATTTCTGCTTTGAGAAGAAATGTTTCTATTTCTTCTTGTTAAGTAGGACTCAGATAAAGATGTGCCTAGACTCTGATGCAAAGAGGATGACCCTGAGCTTCTCCTATTGTTTAGACAATGAATACAGTAGTGTAAATATACCACAGTACTGTTGTTTTGACCCTACTATTATTAATGTCATATTGCATTTGCACATATTCTAATATTGCATTCCTGGTATCCATATACTCCATCATGCTGTATGGCTTTGTTAATATGGTCTTGGGTTCTGTTTGCTCTATTTTCTTTTGAATTTTTGCTTTGGTTGGCATCAGTGATACTTTAATGTAATTTCAGTCTTTTTACTGTCTTATATTTATTTGTAGCATTTTATGTGCTTCACAGAAGAGAATGTTCAGACTTTGTTTTTAGTATTCTGACATACGGTCTAAACCAGAGGAATTATCCAATCTTTGATAATTTTGTAAAATTTTCTGCCTGAAACTTGGCACATGTCCGTCGGTATGGTTTCTTAGTTGCTTTACCTATGTCATGACTATTGGTGTACTTAGGCCAACTAATACTACAAGACACAAATCTCCAATTCGTTCTGGGAAAGTAACAATTCAGTTTTTCTAGTTTGTTTCATTAAAAGTTCTAAAGTAGAACTTCAAACACCTTTGAAGTGGGTTTCTGTCTCAGTGTCTCTTGTTTTGTATGTCTGTGATTTCTCTTATTTGTTTAATAATGTTTGTCTAATTGCAGCTTGAGTTTGGAAATATTGACTAGATATATAAAATTTTATTCTCTTAGGCTATGATTTCATCTTTTACTTTTTTTATTTTCTTGTTTCTTTTTATATACTTTTTTAGAAGAGCATTTAATTGATCTATTTTCTCACTTTTGGTATTAAGCATTGTTTAGTGTTATATGTTTTTCTCTGAATACTGCTTTCATTACATGACAAAGATTTTCATATAGAGACAGCAATTTTCAATGTATTTCTTTGACTATCATTTTAAGTGATTTTATTATAATTTTAAGTGATGATCTTAACCACCATCCATAACTCCAATTATAGAAGATCCCACCCCCTTCTCTGACATCTGTGAACACCAAGCATATATGAAGAACAATCATATGTTCAGGCAATACACTCATACATTAAAGTAAAATGAATAATTTTAAAAAAATGAGAAAATTAAAGTTTCAGTTTAAAGATTACTTTTAAAAATAGCATTTACATATCTATGGCAGATTCAGTATTTTTTATGATGGCTCTAATTCACTCTTTAATAAAATCAATCCTTTGTCTTTCTCATAATATTCATAATAGAATATTTCTTTGGTCCCTACCCATCTTGAGGCATCACAAGTGTGGTGGGGAACTTGATAAATGCTCCAGATGGAATACATTATTTCCCCTTTAAACATTTCATCACTAGTACTACTATTTTCTTTTTTAACTGATGCAGAAGAGGAGATTTTGTGCAAAATAACTATAAAAGCACACAATACTTTCAGAAAGTTGATTGACATGATATATGTTGCTTCTAATCATGTATATTAACCACAAAATTATATATGCATGATAGGGATTTGAAGAGTTACAAGTATTATTTTTATGAATATATGGTATTTCTTGAATGCTGAGCATTTAAATTGTTTGAAGATTTTCTTTTCCAAATAATTCTATGATGAACGCCTTGGTACACACATCTTTGGGCAAATATTGGATTGTTTTTTTAGGTTAGATCTTTAGAACTTGAATGAAAAGTATCAATATACTGAATGGCAAATGTATTGTCATATGTCTTTGCCCATTTGTAACTTCATTAGCAGAGTATTAGGACTGACACCCCATGATTTCTGGTGCTGACTGTTACTAAAGTAGTAAAAGATGAAAAAGCACATTGATATCATCAATGAAAAAATGCAGTTTCAATATTACTGAAGAATGTAAACATTTTTCATTTTCTCATATTTGCATTTCATTAGAGAATTAGGATTTTAAGTCATGAATTTCCTTGTGGATTTACCACTTTTTATGCATGTATTTGTTAAGAATTTTCGCAAAATTTTTGAAATAATTTTACCACTCAAAATTTGTGTTCATAATGTTTTTAGTGGAAATAGCTACAGTTGTCATATGTTCATATGGACTCATTTCTTACTATGTAAGTGCTTATGTATAAATACAGTTCTCTAATTGTCATGACGTGTTATAATTCTCTGTGGTGACAGGCTTGTGAGACGATGTCTCTACTCAAGCAACTCTGGCCAGAAGGCTCTGACATCCGGCGAGCCCTTTGTGTCACTTCATGCTCCCTCTTCTTGGAAATGTACCACTGCTTTTCAGAGAACAGAGGGAAGAAAGCCTCCAAGCAGACGTGCGAAGACAGACAGGTGTGGTTGCTGCACTGGGATGCATTTGTGCTTTCTTATTTTATTGTTTTCACCAACCATTTCCCCACGTTGCAATGGGTTCTCTCTTGTTTATATGAACAGCATAAATAGGAGAATCCCTGCAATTCATGTCATAAAGGAATACGCTGTTCCATGACTTAGTGTGTTACCTACAGGTGCTTCACATAGGACATATGTGGTCTTCATCACCTGCAGACAGGCAAAGGAAGAAACAACCTGCTATGCTACTGTGCTTTGGGCTTTTCTGTGCACAGTTCACGAAATGCTCACGAAAGCATTGTTACTTCTATTCCACTATTAGAGCACAGAATTTCAGTTTTTGGGAGTAACAGTCCTCCAACCCAAGGTGCTAAATAGTATTGTAGTTTGGATTGAGGTTTTCTTGTGCAAATTTCTCAGTGATTTTGAAAGATAGGCTCACACAGTGGTACCCTACTGGCTGGGGAGAGACTACTGTTCTTAGGTTTCTTTTTTTTCTTGTTTCATTTTTTTCATTTTTCCATTCAAAAAATTTACACGTCCTCCCCTCCTCCCATTTCCCTCCTGCTCCCCCATTTACCCTCCTCCCTCTCTCTCCCTCCTTCAGAGGGCAGGGTACCCTGTTCTGTGGGAAGTCCAAGGCACTACCCCCTCCGTCCAGGCCTAGGAAGGTGTTCATCCAAATAGACTAGGGACCCAAAAAGCCAGTACATGCAGTAGAAACAAGTCCCAGTGCCTTTGTCAATGGCTTCTCAGTCAACGCCCATTGGCAGCCACATTCAGAGAGTCCAGTTTGATCATAAGCTCTTCAGTTCCGGTCCAGATGGATTTGGTGAGCTCCCATTAGATCAGGAACACTGTCTTAGTGGATGGTCCAACCCCTCACGGTCCTGACTTCCTTGCTCGTCTTCTCCTTCCTTCTGCTCTTCAACTGGTCCTTGGGAGCTCAGTCCGTTGCTCTGAGGAGGGTCTCTGTCTCTATCTCCATCCATCGCCGGATGAAGATTCTATGGTGAAATTCGAGATAATCGTCAGTGTAATAATGGGGCAAGGCCAGTTCAGGCAACCTCTCCTCTGCTGCCCAAAGACCTAGCTGGGGACATCCCCGTGGACACCTGGGATCCCCTCTAGAGCCAAGTCTCTTGCCAAACTTTTTTTTTTTTTTTGGTTTTTCGAGACAGGGTTTCTCTGTGGCTTTGGAGCCTGTCCTGGAACTAGCTCTGTAGACCAGGCTGGTCTCGAACTCACAGAGATCCGCCTGCCTCTGCCTCCCGAGTGCTGGGATTAAAGGCATGCGCCACCACCGCCCAGCTCTTGCCAAACTTTAAATGGTTCCCTTAATGTAGATATCTTCTTCCCTGCTCCTATATCCGCCCTTCCTCCATCTCCACCTTGGCACTCCCCCAAGCTCTCCCCAGTCTTTCCCTTCTCCCTTCTCTCTTCCCATCTCCTCTCCCACATTCCCACCTGTACCCCCACCCCCATGCTCCAAACTTATGCCCGGCAATCTTATTTGCTTCCAATTTCCAGGAGGATCTATATATGTTTTTATTTGGCTTCACCTTGTTATTTGGCTCCTCTAGGCTTGTGAACTATAGGCTCGAAGTCCTTTATTTATGGCTAGAGTTCACTAGTGAGTGAGTACATACCATATTCATCTTTTTGGGCCTGGGTTATCTCACTCAGGATAGTGTTTTCTATTTCCATCCATTGTATGCAAAATTCAAGATGTCATTGTTTTGTTTTTTTTTTAACACTGAGTAGTACTCTAATGTGTATATATTCCACACTTTCTTCATACAGTCTTCGATTGAGGGGCATCTAGGTTGTTTCCAGGCTCTGGCTATTACAAATAATGCTGCTATGAACATAGTTGAACAAATGCTTTTGTAGTATGATAGGGCATCTCTTGGGTATATTCTCAAGAGTGGTATTGCTGGATCCTGGGGTAGGTTGATCCCGAGTTTTCTGAGAAACTGCCACACTGATTTCCAAAGTGGTTGCACAAGTTTGCATTCCCCTTAGCAATGATTGAGTGTTCCCCTTACTCCACATCCTCTCCACCAGAGGCTATCATTGGTGTTTTTTATTTTAGCCATTCTGACAGGTATAAGATGGTATCTCAATTTTTTTGATTTCCCTCTCTGATCTCTAAGGAGGTTGAGCATGACCTTAAGTGTCTTTTGACCATTTGAACTTCTTCTGTTGAGAATTCTCTGTTCATTTCAGTACCCCATTTTTTAATTGGGTTAAATAGCATTTTAATGTCTAGTTTCTTGAGTTATTTTATATATTTTGGAGATCAGACCTTTGTCTGATGTGGGGTTAGTGAAGATCTTCTCCCAATCAGTAGGTTGCCTTTTTGTCTTAATGACAGGGTCCTTTACTTTACAGAAGTTACTCAGTTTCAGGAGGTCCCATTTATTCAATGTTGCCCTTATTGTCTGTGCTGCTGAGGTTATATGTAGGAAGTGTTCTCCTGTGCCCATATATTGTAGACTACTTCCCACTTTCTCTTCTATCAGGTTCAACATGTTCAGAGTAATATTGAGGTCCTTAATCCATTTGAACTTGAGTTTTGTGCATGGTGATAGATATGGATCTATTTTTATTCTTCTACAGGTTGACATTTAGTTATACCAGCACCATTTGTTGAAGATGCTTTCTTTCTCCCATTGAATACTTTTAGCTCCTTTATCAAAAATCAGGTGTTCATAGGTATGTGGGTTAAATCTGGGTCTTCTACTCTATTCCATTGATCGACTTCTCTGTTTTTATGCCAATACCAAGCTGTTTTCAATACTGAAGCTCTGTAATAGAGTTTGAAGTCAGGGATGGTAATGCCTCTGGAAGTCCCTTTATTTTCTAGGAATGTTTTGGCTATCCTGGGTCTTTTATTTTTCCATATAATGTTGATTATTGTTCTCTCAAGGTCTGTGAAGAATTTTGTTAGGACTTTGATGGGTATTGCATTGAATATATAGATTGCCTTTGGTAGAATTGCATTTTTACTATGTTGATCCTCCCAATCCAAGAACATGGGAGATCCTTCCATCTTCTGGTGTCATCTTCAATCTCTTTCTTTAATGCCTTAAAGTTCTTGTCAAATAGATCTTTCACTTCCTTGGTTAGTTTTTCCCCATGATACTTTATGCTATTTGTGGCTATTGTGAAAGGTGAAGTTTCTCTGATTCCCTCTCTACTTCTCTATCCTTTGTATATAGGAGGGCTTCTGATTTCTTTTTTGAGTTGATCTTGTGTCCTGCCACATCACTGAAGGTATTTATCAGCTGTAGGATTTCTTTAGTGAAGTTTTGGGGTCACTGATGTACACTATCATATCATCTGCAAATAACGAAAGTTTGATTTCTTCCCTTCTAATTAGAATCCCCTTGATCTCCTTATGTTGTCTTATTGCTATTGCTACAACTTCAAGCACTATGTTGAAGAGATATGGTGAGAGTGGACAGCCTTGTTTTGTTCCTGATTTTAGTGGAATGGCTTTGAGTTTGTCTCCATTTAATTTGATATTAGCTGTTGGCTTGCTCTATATTGCTTTTATTATATTTAGATATGATCCTTGTATCCCTTACCTCTCCAAGACCTTTATCATAAAGGTGTGTTGAATTTTGTCAAATGCTTTTTCAGCAACTAATGTAATGATCATATGGTTTTTTCTTTCAGTTTATTTATATGATTAATTGCATTGATAGATTTTTGTATGTTGAATCAGCCCTGCATCTCTGGGATGAAGCCTACTTGATCATAATGGATAATTTTTTTTGATGTGTTCTTGGATTTTGTTTGCCAGTATTTTATTGAAAATTTTTGTATCAATGTTCATGAGTGAGTTTGGTCTGTAATTCTTTTTCTTGGTTGAGTCTTTGTGTGATTTTGGAATCAGGGTAACTGTAGCTTCATAAAGAGAGTTTGGCAATGACTCTTCTGTTTCTATTATGTGAAACACATTAAGGAGTATAGATATCAGCCCTTTTTGGAAGTTCTGGTAAAATTTTGCATTAAAACCATCTGGTCCTGGGCTTTTTTTGGTTGGAAGGTTTTTTATTAAATGACAGCTTCTATTTCCTCATGACTTATTGGTCTATTTAAATTGATCATCAGATCTTAATTCAATTTTGGTATCTGGTATTTGTCTAAGAACAATCATTCTTTTTACATTTTCTAACTTTGTGGCATATAGGCTTCTGTCGTAAGACCTAACAATTCTCTGAATCTCCTCAGTGTCTGTTGTTATGTCTCCATTTTCATTTCTGATCTTGTTAATTTGATTGTTCTCTCTCTGCCTCTTGATTAGTATAGATAGGGGTTTTTCAATCTTGTTGATTTTCTCAAAGAACCAGTTCTTTGTTTCATTGATTCTTTGGATTGTTTTCTGTGTTTTGTTTCTATTTTGATGATTTCAGCCCTCAGTTTGATTATTTCTAGTCTTCTACTCCTCCTGGGTGAGTCTGCTTCTTTTTTTATTCTAGTGCTTTCAGGTGAGCTCTTAAGTCTCTAATGTATGCTTTCTCTGTTTTCTTTATGTGGGCATTTAGTGCTATGAACTTGCCTCTTAGCACTGCTTTCATAGCTTCCCATATGTTTGGGTATGTTGTGTCTTTATTTTCATTGAATCCATGGAAGACTTTAATTTCTTTCTTTATTTCTTCTTTGACCCAGGGATGATTCAGTAGTTGACTGTTCAGTTTCCATGAGTTTGTAGGCTTTCTGGGGGTAGAATTATTGTTAAATTCTAACATTATTCCATGGTGATCAGATAAGACACAGGTGGTTACTAATTTTTTTTTGTATCTGTGGAAGTTTGCTTTGTTACTGAGTATGTGGTCAATTTTTGAGAAGGTTCCATGAGATGCTGAGAAGAATGTATATTCTTTCCTATTTTGGTGGAATGATCTATAGATGTCTGTTAAGTCCATTTGCTTCCTTACCTCCAATAGTTCTCTTATGTATCTGTTAGTTTTCTGTCTGACTGACTTGTCCATTGGTGATAGAGGAGTGTTGAAATCTCCTACTATTAATGTGTGGGTTTTGACGTATGCTTTGAGTTCTAGTAATGTTTCTTTTATATATGTGGGTGCTTTTATATTATGGGCATAGATATTTATGATTGAGACTTCATCCTGATGAATTGTTCCTGTTATGAGTATAAAGTGTCCATCTCCATCTCTGCTGATTGATTTTAGTTTGAAGTCAATTTTGTAGATATTAGTATAGCCACACCCACTTGTTTCTAAGGTCCGTTTGATTGAAAAACCTTTTACTCTGAAGTAATGTCTGTCTTTGTGCTTGAGGTGTGTTTCCTGTAAACAGCAGAATGTGGGATTCTGTTTTCATGTCCATTCTCATAACCTTTATCTTTTTATAAGTGAACTGATTCCATTGATATTAAGTGATATTAATGACCAGTGGTTGTTAACTCCAGTTATTTATTTATTTATTGGTGGTAGTGTTTGTGTGTTTCAATTTTCGAGTTGTGCTGGTGGAGGGATATTAGATCTCTGAGTTATTGTGGGTTTTGTTGGTTTCCTTGGGTTGTGATTTTCCTTCTAGTACTTTCTGTAAGGCTTGGTTTGTGGCTATATACTGTTTAAATTTGTTTTTATCCTGGAATATCTTGTTTTCTCCATCAATGGTGAAAGAAAGCTTGGCTGGGCATAGTAGTCTGGGCTTGTATCCTTGGTCTCTTAGTTTCTGCAGCACATCTATCCAAGACCTTCTGGCTTTCATGGCTTCCATAGAGAAGTCAGGTGTAATTCTGATAAGTTTATTTTTATATGTCAATTGACCTTTTTCCTTTGTAACTCTTAATATTCTTTCTTTACTCTGTATGTTTTGTGTTTTGATTATTATATTGTGAAGGATTTTTTTTTGATCCAGTCTATTTGGTGATCTGTATGCTTCTTGTACCTTCATAGGAATATCCTTACTTAGGTTGGGAAAGTGTTCTTCTATAATTTTGTTGGATATATTTTCTGGGCCTTTGAGCTGTAATTCTTCTCCTTCATCTACCCCTATTATTCTTAGGTTTGGTCTTTTCATGGTGTCCCAGATTTCCTGGATGTTTTATGTTAAGAATTTGTTTGATTTGCTGTTTTCTTTGAACAGTGTGTTTATTTCCTCTATAGTATTTTCTTTCTTCTATCTCTTATATTCTGTTGGTTATACTTGTCTCTGTAGTTTCTGTTTGTTTACCCAGATTTTCCATATCCTACCATCTCTCAGTTTGTGTTTTCTTCATTGTCTCCATTTTCAGTTTTCAAGTCTTGAACTTTTTCAGTTACCTATTTGATTCATTTTTCTTGGTTTCCTTGGGTATCTTTGATGGATTTATTATTTTCTTCCAACTTTTTGTTAGTCTTCTCATCCATTTCCTTAAAGGCGTTTTATGGTTTAATGGTCTCTAACACTTTCATGATGTTATGTTTCAAATCTATTTCTTCTACTTCTTCTGGTTTAGGGTGTTTAAGTCTCCCTGTTGTATGTTCGCTGGATTCTGGTTTTATCATGTTGTTTTTCAGATTGTTGGAGGAGTTCTTGCATTGGCACCCACATATCTCTTTCTTCAAATACTGTTAGAACAGTCTTGGTGGCTTGGTCCTATCTTTGCTGTAGCTAACTTTGTACTTGGGGGTTTTTATTGGTCTGACATCTCTTAGGTCCCCTCAGCACTGGAGTTGGCTCTCAGATCCTCTCCATCCTGAAGTAGGCTGTGATGGTGGACCTAAGGACCCTGCAGATGAAAATAAGTGCTTATGGGGCAAGCTGTGATGGGATAAATAGAGAAAGGCAGTAACCAGGGAGAAGCCCCACTGAATGGCCAGAAAGTTTAGGAATTGAAGTGTGCCTGTACTCCCTTCCCGGGGCATCTGACCAACTGGGCAGGCACACATTTATCCCTCCAGATGGATCTCCTGGTACTGGATCAGGGCCACTTGCTGGCCAAGGACCTCGCAGAGAAAAGGGCAGGCTTCGTAGATGCCAACTTAGTGGAACAAAGAAACCCCTGCAGCCTTGGACTTATCACTGTTTCCCTGAAGCAGGCTGAGTTGGGGGATCCTAGGACCCCACATATGGAAAGGGGTGCTTGGGGGGCAAGTTGAGGTGGGATAAGTATAGAAAATCAGTAGCCGTGGAGAAACCCCATTGAATGGCCAGAAAGTTTAGGGGATTAGAGTATGCCTGTGCTCCCTTCCTGGGGCGTCTGGCCAGCCGGGGCGGGGGACACACACTTACCCCTCCAGATGGATCTGTTCATCACTTGGTTTATTAGTTTAAACCTGGAGTCCCTGAAAATACTGAGCCATGCCTTACACCACTTCTGCAAAGCAAGAAGCTTCCTTTCCTCTCTATCTCAAACATGTTTAAACACAGCCTTATTTCTGGGTAATTACTGTCTCAGAAAAGGAGAAATTGTAAATGTGGAATTCCCACCTAGAGAGCTTAGATGCAAAGTTCAGGCTTTCACAGATTGAGTGTGTAGTCTCCCAGCTTGCTGTTCTCTATTCACCTTCTTTACTTTCTACAGGAACAAGGTAGTTGTTTAACACTGAAGGACGTAGAAGACTTCTGTAAGCTCCATTGCCTCAGTGTGGTTTTCCAACTCCACCTACCTCTTTCCCAGAGAGCCTGCTCAAGATTCATCACTTCTGGTTGGATTGAGGACCTCAAGACTGTCTTTAAAATGGTAAATATACTCTCCTTTCACTTATACTTTTGTCATTTAACTACAGGATACATTAAAAACCATGTATATCTTTAAAACAGACTTATACAGGGTGGTGTTAAATTTGGAGTCTTGAAAGATCGGCTTGTTTAAATCAGTTACTTGACTAGTTTCAACAATCATATAACGTAATATGATTGTTATTAATAACAACCATCATGCCATGCATCCAACCCAAAGAGGAGCTTCTTGACATTTTCCTTCTTAAAATTCTTGTGGAAGTCAGGATTTGTGTCATTAACGAGGAAGTTTCTAGTGACCACCACCTTCTGTGTTGAGAAAGAGTGAGGAAACGGATGCAAAGCTTTTTTATTTTTCCCATTCCAGAAATTTTGGAGACCTTAGGAAAACAAAAAGCCAAATTCTCTCCAGAGTTTTCTGTGAAAATCAGTGCTAGAATCTTTTAACACTTCAGTTTATTCTCTTCATTTTAAACAAACAGATTTTTCTGTTCTTTATAACATGAAAAATATCCATATACATTTTTTCTTTTTGTATTTTTTACTTTCTTTATAATATTGGATGCTATCATATTTAATGACTAGTTGCACCTTAATATGTATGCAGTATACTCTGAGTATACTTCTACTGTAGCATTCTGAGGAGTGACTTAAGTCTACCTGGAGGCAGCACAGCTGCATGAAGAGTGTGCCTTTCTTACTCAATGAGGAATAGCATTTGCATAAATGCCCCTGTCTCAAAGTCCAGATGAGAGAAGTGAAGGAAATTCATGAAGTGTATTGATTTGACTGTGGCTAAAGTGGTGATTAAGTCATATTAATTTTACTTGATAGTGCTTGTATCACATTTACTATATCACCATAATTGACCCGGGGGTTGGAACAGTAGATTAGGAATAGGGCAAAAGCGTGGTGGTTCAGCTGGTAAATCTTGGAAGCCCAAAAAGCAGACTTTGATGTCCAATATAGAACAATGTATGAAATCAAATCTGGTACAGTGGTCCCAAAGACAGGTAGATGGAAAACTTCTTGTTTACCGTCCATCCTACTTGGTCAAGTTACAGGCCAGTGAGAGATCATGTTACATACATAAAGTGGGATTTACCAGGGGAAAGACTCCTGAAGTAATTCTGTGGCCTCTGCACACCTGCACATACCCACACCATGCCCATATCCATACAAAGGAGCATCAGGGCGTATTGGATGTCTGCACTGGTAAACATTCATAGCTGCTGTAATAGAATTTTTAGAGTTCTGTGGTGTAGTAAATACTAGACATGATGAACGAGTTCTATGTAGGTTCTACTGATTCTTGAGAAAAAAAATTCTCTATTCTAAACCCCATAGGAGGACATTCCTCTAGGTGTTTTGTTAGTCCTTCATGGGTAAATGTCTCTGTGATATTAATCAAAGTCAGGAAGACTTCTGGATCCCATTTTCATCTAAAAACTTTAATATGGGTCATTTCAGGTTAATACATTAAACCTACCTTTAGTTGCAATTAAAATAAACATTGTGGCACCAGTAATGGTTGGCTTTTGTTATAAATTTATTTCTTAGATATATTAAATTATTTTTTTCACCTTTATGAAGCTGAAGTCTGGAGCAAAAATGGGAGCTGGTGTGAATGCAAATAGGTGTAATATGGACTTTAACGGAAACCTTTTTTGCACAACTGTTAATACTGAAGAATTTTTTGAATTTTTTAAGGCACAAATGTAGTGAAGAGGTGAGCAGGCCTGCTTTTCGTCCCTCCCAGCTCCCGCATGGCTAGCTTTACACCCGAAATAACAGCACACAAATTGTATTTATTTAAACACTGCCTGGCCCATTATCTCCAGCCCCTTACTGGCTAACTATCACATCTTGTTTAACCCATTTCTATTAATGTGTGTAGCACCACGAGGTGGTGGCTTACTGGGAAAGATTCTAGCCTACATCCCTCTTGGGTCAGAGGATCAGGGGGACTGACTCATTGTCTTTTTCCTCTTGGAATTCTGTTCTGTTTACTCTGCCTACCTAATTTTCTGTCCTATCAAAGGGCCAAGGTAGTTTCTTTATTTTATTTATTTATTTATTTTTGATTTTTGAGACAGGGTTTCTCTGTAGCTTTTGGTTCCTGTCCTGGAACTAGCTCTTCTAGACCAGGCTGGCCTCAAACTCACAGAGATCTGCCTGCCTCTGCCTCCCAAGTGCTGGGATTAAAGGCATGGGTAGTTTCTTTATTAACCAATGAAAGTAACACATAGAGAGATGATTCTCCTCCATCACACAAGGAAGTGCTTTAGGTTAAAAGACAGTATTAAAAAAAAACTAAGTATTTGACAGTGTTGTAAGATGGCCAAGCAGGAAATACCTGATAATATTAGCTGATCAAAAACAGCAGCTTCATTCTCTTGTTTATGTTGGGAAGCATTAAGTTTTAATACTAAGGCAGAGTGAATGAAGAAAGCTCACTCGGGAGCCTCTCACTTTAACTCTATAAACCGTGCTATTGAGGAAGACTCATGTCTACTGTGGCCAGACGTAAGTGCTGTTTGTGCAGACATTCTGTCGGTGTTACAACGGAACATCACCGCGCAGCCTTTAGTTGGTGGAGACCTATCAGTATTGGTGGGTGGGAAACGTTTTTCTTTCTAGTACCCTTAGCAGCCCAACATTGACAACCCAAAGTAAATAAAGAAACCTAAGTAAATAACAGAAGCACATTCAAAAGCTGAAGAAATATGTAGGTTTTGAGATTTTGAATCACAATGGGAGGAAACAATCCATAGTAATTAAATAGATATTTTTTTAACTCATGATAAAAGGTTGTTTTTTGTTTTTGTTTTTGTTTTTATTTTTGAGACAAAGTCTCACTGTGTAACCCAGATTGGTCTGAAACTGACTGTGTAACACAGATTGGCCTTAATCTTTGAGGCATCCCCCTGCCCTTAGCCTCCCAAGTGCTGGGCTTACGTGCAGTTTAAATTCATTTTTGAGTCAGTTTTTATTTTATGTAATGCTTCAATTTTTAAGGAACAAAGGATAGTCCTTATTCAGCCTCAGTGAGTTTAGTTGCTTATGAGAATTAAAACAGTCTTGTCATTTGCCTTTCATTTGGATTAGTGATACGTATGGGATAATTCTATGTATTGATGTGGACATGAAAGATGTCAATAACTTCTTTTTTTTTTATTTCCAGAAACAGTGGTGCGAGTATTTCATCCTAAGTAATGTGCACATGATTGAATTTTGGAGTTTGGATTTACTTCACCTTTCTGATTTTAGTGATGAGCCTTTGTTGAAGAATATTGCTTTTTACTATGAAAATGAAAATGCAGAAGGTATCAGTTTACTATATAATACATCTCACCTTCCTTTAGAGATAAAGCTTATGAGGAATTTCAAGCTTCAAAACCATTTCTTAAATGTCTATTGTATAAATAGTAATGATTTTCCATTTTCCCAGTCTTTGTTTATATTTTTATTTGTGGAAACCAGAAGGAATATAAACAATCCAATATATTTTCTACTTAATATAGCTCCATAAGTATTTTGGTTAAAAGTGTGTGTTAATTTGTTTGACATTTCATAACATTTTGTTTTCATGCATGGTATATAAGGTTTATTTATAAAATTGTCCTCATGAATAGAAATATTTTGCTTTTATTAGTTATTTAGGGATTATAATTTTTTCAAAGAGATAATATCTATACTTTCTTGGTGTAATTTATTTTCTTTTGTTAGAACAATTTTTCTTGTGTTTTTGTAGTCAAAGAAAAAGAAAACACATTTTGAGAGAATAGCACTTTAGTGAATAGTAAATGTCTTTGATTTTAAAATTTGATCCTGTCATATTGTAGAAATTGGAATAAATTAGCTACCTATAAAACAATGATTTTTTGCTAACGTTTATTTTAATTTTATTTAGTGTTATTGGTTTCAAAGTTATTTGTGATATAATATTTTTACTACCTTCAAAACAATTAAATCTTCCACTACTAGTTATCATTAGTTAAGACATTAGTTTTTAACATTAAGTTGTCAAACAGAAAAGCAAGATTAGTTTTAAGGTGTGTCACAGAATTGTCCACAGCTGTAATCTTTTTTGTTTAGATTCAATGGTAATCCCACTGAAAATTCCACTGTTTTCCTCGGTAAATTTAGTGAATGAAGTTGTGTGCTTCGATGCATGAATTGGTGTTTCTTAATACAGTGTAATTTTAATTGTGATCCAGGCCTGGATATGAATGTAGGAGATGTCATCATGAAGGAGTATGTACATCTCTGGGATACTGTGTCGAAGTTGGTCAGAAACTTTGACTTGGGAAAACCATTTCCTTTGAGAACAACAAGATGTCATTTTCTTAAAAAGATACCATCACCAATCAAAGGTAATTTATTCCTAACTTGAATGTCATTTTCTCAAAATCACCCCATCACCAACCAAAGATAACTTATTCCTAACTTAATTTGAGGGGAACAAAAGAATTTTTGGAAACTCCAAGTAGAAATCATTGTCTAGCATTGTGTGTTCAAATAGTTGTCATGTCCATGGAGTGCTGTGCTTTGACTAATACTGAAAATTTATATGTTGTTTGTAATTAATGTTGCCACCTTAAAAAGTCAAAATCAGTTGCGAGTAAATTCTCCTTCTACCAGTGTGACCCGTGCCAACTAAAACTTTCAATATTTTATTACATCATGATGAGTCCTCTCTAAACAATTGGATGGGGGAAGCCTGCAAGGTGAGTGGGAATACTTAGCTCCATCTAAGCCAATGTAGAGACTACCTTGGAACCATGCACAGCATCTGTGTTGTATATTAACAAAGCTAAAAGTAGGCATGGGATGCCGAAGAATGAAAAGGAGCCAGCAGTCACCTTAGAAAGTCTTTGCAGAAATCACTGCATTTAATTCACTATGCTACAGATGTACAAAGTGTTTTCGGTGACAGGTCCAAGAGAAGAGGCCAGAGCCAGGAGGTGATAGACTGAGTCTTCAGAAATCCCAGGTCCATAGGAGCAAACCTCAAAGGTTAGCTCCCCCTAGTCCTGCCTTTCAGCAAACATAACTAATAAAGGACCCACACTGCATCTGCAGCGTACTAAATCACTCTTTAAATGGGGTTCTTAAGAGTTCAGCTCTTAAGAAACCCCTCTCAGGATTCAATCAAAGACACCACAATAAACCAAGGGTGCTAAAGTCTGGGGGTTAAGAAATCTACCTACAACAGGACCCGTCTTTCCATGTTTCTTTATTCTTCTTGCTGTCTGTTACAAATGTTCCCAGTAATATATACCATTAAAACCAGCAATTCCTCAGCTCTCCAGGTCCAAGGACTGGAATCTTTTGCCCCATAAAAATTCAGATAAGTATTTTTACACGTATACACTAATCCGTGGCTGTCAGCTCAAAGGTCAGAGTGGCTAGTGCACATTTGTGAACTCCTTAATGAAAAAAGTTAGTTAAGAAAGGAATTAAATTATCAGGGGATTCTAGAGGGAAAATTTAGTGTTCTATGCTAGAGTTTTAGGTCCTATATAAGACTTAAATGTTTTTTTTTTTTTTTTAGAAAAAATATGAACAGGTCATGATTGTCTTATAAACTAGTGCACTGCTTCTTATCTCACAGCATGCCTAGAGGATAACAAGTAACCTGGCAACCAATGTAAACAGTCAGTGGGATGCTAATGGCTTTGGATCTGATTAGCACATTCACCAGACACTGTAATTTCTATGGACCTAGGCCTGGAGTTAGACTTATTGCTTTAAACAGTAGAAAGGAAGAAGTGACCAAGACCTCTAAATTGTCAGTTCCAGAGTATGCTGTTATTAGCCATTCTTGTTGTGGTTATTTCTGAACTAAAATCATCAGTAAACTGAGGTGAAGGTGAGCATAAGAAGTTAGGAATCTCTTAATCTAAGGTTGGTTTGGGGTCATTTTATTCTTTATTTATAAGTGAAGTAAAACCAGAGCAGCAGCTTGGGCAAGTAGTATTCTATGTGCTTGGATATCTATGAATATCTTAAATGGAGTGCTTTTTCCTTGACCCTAAAAACTGACCAAATTCCTGCTGAAAAAATATAACTGCAGGAAGGCAGATATCTGTGTTTATCCAAAAGAGAGGAATGAAGGCCTGACAGTTGGAAATGGTTTTCTCATCTATCCCAAAGGCATAAAAAACAGTTCAGAACTGTGAGAATTAATTTCCAAATATGTAGCAGAAGGGGAGTCAGTTAAAGTGAAAATCTACAGCAAAAGACAGCCACTTTAATCACAGAGCAATACTGCCAACATTTCTTTGAATCTTGGTTTAACATTTACCAAGGCCTTTGGCTCTGATAAAAAGTTTGTGAAAAAGTGACTGAGGAATTACTGTATAATTTTGCAGCCTGTAGCAACTCTTGCAAATTGGAATTTAAACTGTGAGGCCCCACGGCCACTCTAATCCAGTAAATGAAAGTAACTGAAGTGATCTGGCAAATTATTATGAGGAACAAATCACAAAAATTTTTTATAGGAGCCTGGCAGTGGTGGCGCATGCCTTTAATCCCAGCACTCGGGAGGCAGAGGCAGGCGGATCTCTGTGAGTTCAAGGCCAGCCTGGACTACAAGAGCTAGTTCCAGGACAGGAACCAAAAAGCTATGGAGAAACCCTGTCTCTAAAAATAAAAAAATTTTTTTTTATAGGATTATGTGTCAATGATGGAGACTGATAGAATTTATGAAAGAGCTAAGGAATAACTAAGAACACAATTAGCTGTGGACTTCTTTAGAACTGATAGCTTCTGTTTTTTAATATCACAATTATTATATACTTTCTGAAAATAATTTGGCAACATTTAAGAGAGATTAAATGTAAAATTAGAAATGAGAAAAATACTAAAAACCCTAAAACAATACTCATTGTCATAACCAAACTTGTAGAAATTAAAATACTGAGTGGATTTAAAAGTTGATTGGATACTGATAATGGGGGATTTTGGGCACCCCAAATAAATAAAAAAAGAGTCAAACTTAAAGTTGGAGACATCCCTAACAGGCAGTGTGTCCTAGCATGTGTGAGGCCATGCACGGGCTCAGTTTCCTGCACAAGAAAACAGAACAGGTTAAAGATACAATTGTGAGAAATGACATAAGCTAGACACAGAAAAAAATGCCATGTGATGTCATTTACATGCACTGCCTAAAGAAATAAATAGAAGTGGAACAAAGTAAATAGGTAGTTACCAAGGGAACAATGTTGAAGATAGGGAAATGTAGGTCAAATGGTACAAATTTACACTTATGGAAGATGATAAGTCTATATTTGATGTACTTGATTAGGGTAATGTACTCTATGAAGGATAACACTACTCATATTATATATATTCATATTATATATTTCATTATATACATTAGTGATCAGGAAAGAGATAAAGATTTTAGGTAATTTTAACATAAAACACCTCACAAAATCTCCAAGGAAACACAGATAACATTTAATATAGTGGGTATGTCAATTTTCCCCACTGTATCATAGTTTACTTTGTGTATACATATATTTTCATGCTGTGGGTTTCTTGAGATAAGGTTCTATGTAGTGTGGACTAGTCTTGAACTCAATAGGTAGCTGGAGATGAACTTGAGTTCCTGATCCTTCTGCCTCCACCTTCTAAGTGATGACATCAAAAATATGCAACACCAGGCCCAACTAACACTCTGCATATCTATCTATCTATCTGTCTGTCTGTCTGTCTGTCTGTCTATTTATTTACCTATATATCATCTATAATTTATCTGCCTACTTATCATCTATCCATCAATTTTAATTTATTTATTGCATAAACTTGTACATAAACCAAAAAGAAGCTCAAAGTGAGTATAATAATACCAATCTCATCACCTTTGGTTATTCCATTTTTATTTCATTTTTGACTTTATGTATGCGATCTCTCATATTGTTATCTGTAGAATTTCTATCACTTATTAGACAAAAATGAAAAGATTAAATATTTGAACACAAGTACCAAAGGAATTATGTATCATTTATTATTTATCTTTCTATCATCTATCAGTAATTTGTCATCATAATAATGTATCTTTCTAGTCATGTACCTATCAATTCATCTCTTTAGCCACCTAACCACCTGCTTATTTAATCTATATAACTATTTGCTTAGTTATTATTTATTTATAATAACGCCTCTAAGTCAGCATCCCGCCCAGGCGGTACGATAGGGCAGCACCGCGGAAGCCTAGGTCGGCACCGGATAGCCGGGTCCCCGTCCGTCCCCGCCGGCGGTCCGTCAGGGTGGGTCGCTGTCGCCCCCTCGCCAGGGTGCGGTGTAGCCACGGGCGGGTCCCCCAGTCGGGACCAGGGTCCGGTGCGGAGAGCCATTCGTCCCGGGAGTCAGGGTGCGGCCGGAAAGGGGGCCGCCCTCTCGCCCGTCACGTCGAACGCACGTTCGTGTGGAACCTGGCGCTAAACCATTCGTTTACTACATTTCAAATGACTTAATGTGGGAAATAACTTTATGAACAGGATTGGAATTAACATGTAAATGAAGTGAGTATAAAATACTTTTAAATGTGAAATATGGGAAAAAGTATTGCCTTACCTTCTGAAAAGTTTATATTTAACTTTATCATATTTTTTTTGTTTACAGAAAGTTCTCAGGAGAAGATAAAAAACTTGGGTTTTATTCCAATGTCATCTAGTTTGGTTGATGAATTTACTGGAGACATTTTGAAAGACTTGCCTTTCCTAAAGAAGTAAGGCTTCCATATATTTTAATAGATACATGTTCATAATGAATAATAGTTATTTATTAAATATTCTTTGAGAAAGCCTTTTCTGAATAATCCCCAGAAATAGGACACTTTTAAGGTAGTAAATTACATGCAATATATATTTGCAGCATGTTGCCCATTGTCCATCTTTACTGACATTTGTATAATTTTAAGTGGGGAACAAATCACTCTACCACTATTGTTAGATTAATAGACAATAAATGCTTGAGAATGTTGGACACTTGAAGTGTTCTTGGCTTCTGAAGTTTCTAATAAAATGCTCTTTGAATTCTACCACACATGTTGTATTCCAGGAGGAGGAGTAAGGACTATGGTTTTCAAAGTCATAAAATGTGTTTGTTTGAAGACCTGAAATTTGAAATATATTTCCTTTGTCTCCCAGCGATGATCCCATTGTTACATCCTGGATTAAGCATAAGGAATTTAATGAGCTTGTGCACTGGGATTCCCAGAGACCCCTCAGTGATGATTATGACAAGAAAAATGCCAAATTTACTGGTGAGCTTGCTGATTCTGTTCAATAAATTTAAATCTACTTCACTCTGCCCTTTTTTTCAAAATGAAAAGCACATTATGAAAACAAATCAAAGGTTTTAGGTGAATACAATATAAATTCTAATTGGTATTAATAATAAAAACCCAAAGTCAGATGTAGGGTTTGATGCTAAAGATCAGAAAAGCAAAGCGACCAGCAACTAGAGTGTTCTTACCTCTACCAATGCTCAGTCCAGAGGAGCAATCCCTCTCCTCAGTCTCCATGCACAGACTGCTTCAGACTAACTGCCTCCAACTGCACTGCTACTCAGACTGCTTCAGACTACACTGGGCTCCTGTCTCCTCCTGCCTTATATTCCTCTCTCCACCCAGCCATATCACTCCTGCCTCCAGCTCACTAATGCTGGGATTAAAGGCATGTGATCCCAAATGCTGGGATGACCTTTGTGTGAGCTCTTTTTCTCTTTTTGACTGGATCAAATTCATGTAGTTCAGGGTGTACTTGAACTAACAGATCTGTCCCCTGAGTCCTGAGATTAAAGGTGTGTGACAACAGTGTCTGGTTTCTAGTGGCTTAGCTCTGAACTCTGATTTTCAGGCAAGCTTTATTTATTAAAAAAAAAATAAGAGCCAAATATCATTACAGGTGAAGATCAGTCAATAGAACATCGGATAGGCAACAGGAAGGATGTTAATAAAGAATTTTCCTTCTGTTTCCTGGTGGTTATTTATATGGAGGTTGTAAGCACCTTAGGCAGAGGAGTGCATGTGTAATCTTTGTCTCATGAGCTTGGCACATTGGTAAGGAAAGACAGCTTTTAGCTTAAGAAATATGGATGTTCTTTGAAGTCTAATATTAAGTCTATTAGCAATTAAGCTCACAGTTCTATGGCTGGGATCCAAAATGAGGGTCTTGTTTTTTCCTATCCAGTAATTCAAGGAACCAGATATTTTAGATGTTTTTCTTTTTGATTTTTCTACTGAAATTCATTCACAGGGCACATAACAGTTAATGGTTAGAGTTTGTCTCCAAAACAAAACAACACCTTCCCCAAGACACCTGGAAGGTTACTCATGGATCCCTATTCCTTACTGCTAATACTGATGGATCCTTGAGAAGGGTCACTATTACCTTCAGTTGTATACCGAAAGGTGTGCTCACAAGGCTCCATTGATAGCTGTAGAAGCCAGTGGACAAACCCACAGTCCTAACTGAAGTTAACGAGTGCAAATAATAAGAGTGCATTACATCCATTATCAGAGAACACATTGAATAAATAAATATAAATAATATTCTTGGTATTTGCCTTTGAAAGTAGGCTGTAAAAATTTAAAAGTGTTGAGCTGGTGGGAGTTGTTAACCAGTGATATAACCCTTGACTTGCATTCATTCAACGATATGCTTAATTCCACAAGCACAATACATATTTGAAAAATTGCGACATTTGTAGGTATGCTTAAAGTTATTCAATGAGTGAGATAGCTCAATTTATGATACTTTATTTGACCAAACTAGTCAGATAAAATTGGTGTTCTATACTAAAAAAAAAATGTACTTGTATATGGAATGGTGTGAAGACATGTTGCTAAGATATCAGAATAATTTTACATTTAAGCATTTTATTTTTCAGAATTTTCAAGAGACCCCCGTTATCTTAGAAGTTTGCAGAAGTATCATGTTTTTCAACGACTTTATGGGAAATCATTAGAAACGGTCTCTTCCAAGACCATCACAACTCAAGGTCCTAAGGTGAAGAAGGATAGCAATAAGTCCAGAAGCATAAAAGCACATGTAAGTTTCTGTAGATTCCATTATCATAACAAGCTCTTCCTGATATTATTTATCAAATTAGTATTTGTTCATCCTATTGATGGCTTCTTTCCATGAGATGCCTTTCTGGTTTATTTGGATGCAGTAGTTTAAATGAGATGTCCCCATAGTCTCAGGTATTTGAATGTGTGGCTCGCCAGTTGGTGGCATTGTTCGGGGAGGCTCAGAAGGTTGGCCTTATTGGAGCAAGTGTGTCACTGAAGGCCAGTTTTGAGAGTTTAAAGCTTTGCCATTCTTGCTTACAGTTTAAGATGCAAACTTTCAGCTTTTGCTCCAGGTGTCATGCCTCTACTCAGCCATCATGGTGTTTTTTACCCTCTAGAATCATAAGCTCAGATAAATACTTTCTTTTATGAATTGTCTTAGTCACAACATTATATTACAGCACAAAAAAGTAACAAACAAAGAATAATCATATGTTTTATTATATCTGCTAAGAGAGTCTAACATGCCAAATAAATTATTACAAATGATCCTTTCTATGTAACCAGATATACTTATTTAAAAAACCATTAATAGGATAAAGGTTTAGCATAAAATTTTGCAATAATATTTAAATGTAGTTTATCAGGTAGTAAAAATTAGAATGTTTTTCACAAATTCTGAAAAAATAAACATGAAACACATGGGTTTCTTTTTTTGACTTATACAGATTTTCTGCATTTTCCTCAAAGTATGTAAATAATTCATGCATTTATCATTTTTAATGCATCAAAGAATTTATTTCATTTATTTATTTACTTATTTATTTATTTTTCCATTCAAAAATTTACACTTCCTCTCCTCTTCCCATTCCACTGCATTCATCATTTTTTAAGGAACAAAGTTAAAGCTGTTCATTTCCTCTTTGTACATAGATTACTTCCCCTTAATTTTACTATTTATCCTACTGGTATTGTTATTTTCTACCAATTTCTACCCAAAGGCCAAAATAAGCATAAAATACAGGAGAGGGAAGCTCAATTAACTTCTAGATGTGAGAATTATATGTTAGTATTTCTGATAATATTATCCTGAAAGTATACATTATATTTTAATACTGAAATTACTAATTTGATGAAGGTGAAGATTATACTTCAAACATTTGGTGATAGCTTAGCATTTACTAGGCTCCAGACATAAGGATCTAAAGAAGGCACTTATATCATGTCATGGAATCTCTCTGATTTTCAATTGTTTAATATTTTGTAGAGAGAAACAACTTAGCAGACAAAAAAGATAGGAATAATGACAGGTTGGCTTGTCAAAAGAGTTAGCATGTCAAGGTCATCGGAAGTAAAGTCAATGAAGATCCCACAAAACACAAAATATTTTTTTTAAAGATTTTTTTTTTATTGAGAAAAAAAAATTTCCGCCTCCTCCCAGCCTCCCACTCCTCCCACCCTCCCCCCACTCCTCTCCCTCTCCCTCTCGAGTCTGAAGAGCAGTCAGGGTTCCCTGCCCTGTGGAAAGTCCAAAGTCCTCCCCCCTCCATCCTGGTCTAGGAAGGTGAACATCCAAACTGGCTAGGCCCCCACAAAACCAGAACAAGAAGTAGGATCAAAACCCCGTGCCATTGTCCTTGGCTTCTCAGCAACCCTCATTGTCCACCATATTCAGAGAGTCCGGGTTTATCCCCTGCTTTTCCAGTCACAATCCAGCTGGCCTTGGTGAGCTCCCAATAGATCAGCCCCACTGTCTCCGTGGGTGGGTGCACCCCTCTTGGTCCTGACTTCGTTGTTCATCTTCTCCCTCCTTCTGTTCCTCATTGGTACTTTGGGAGCTCAGTCCAGTGTTCCAGTGTGGGTCTCTGTCTCTATCTCCATCCATCGCCAGATGAAGGTTCTATGGTGATATGCAAAATATTCATCAGTATGGCTATAGGATAGGATCATTTCAGGTTCCCTATCCTCAGCTGCCCCAGGAACTAACTGGGGACCTCGCCTTAGGCACCTGGAAGCCCCTCTAGGTCCAAGTCTCTTCCCAACCCTAAGATGGCTCCCTTAATTAAGATATGTGCTTCCGTGCTCCCCTATCCAACCTTCCTGTATCCCAATCATCCCGTTGCCCCAAGTTCTCCCCATCCTACCCTTCTCCCTTTTTTCTCCCCATCTCCCCTTACCCCCCTCCCACCCCACCCTTAAATATTTTTAAGCTCTCATTTCTGGATACTTATGTTTGGGAAGTTTAGCATGATAAACACACACACACACACACACACACACACACACATATATATATATATATATATATATATATATATATATAGTTACCCAACTAGTTAACAATCTGGGGAGTTTAAGTTTCAAGCTACCAGTTGGGTGATTAACAAATAGCTCTCTCAGAATGGTTAAAAGAGCATAAGTCATCTCAGAGTGCTTGATGCTTAGTTCATGAGTTCATGCTGTATGAATTCTCTCTCCTTGACCTACTTCACAGGCCCACTGAGGAATGGTGACTTGCTCATGTTTTTCCTGACTCATCAAAAGAAAGCCTCATAGCTCCCACTTGCCATCACTGCCTCTTTCTTAGGGGTCACGATATTTTCAATTTCATACTCAAATTGGTAAAGTCTTTCCTGTTCATTTAGGAATATAAAGAGGAGTAGAAGGAAGAGGAGAATAAGATGAAGAAAGAAGATACTCTTTCTTCCTCCTCCTCTTCCCCTCCTCCTTCTGCTCCTCCTCTTCATTTTTCTGACTGTTTTCCTCTGTTATAAAATAACAAACTGGCAAAATTTCTCACCATACAGCACAAGTAGACTAAAAAGAAGTATAAGCTTCACCATTCCCAATCCCCAAAATTAACTGACTCATCAAAGAAATTCAACACCGTTAGTTCTTATAAATGTACTCTATGATCAGCAGTGTAATAAATAAGTCCTCACATTTGAGATAAAGGAAGCAGTGAAATTGACTCATGTCCCCATTTGTAACATGAAGGGCTGGCTTGTTAGAATTTGTGTCCCACCCGGGTACCTCACAGCCGGGAAGCCCCCCAAAAAATAACACAGAGATCTCAATAAGTTATAAAACTGATTGGCCCATTAGGTCAGGCTTTGTATTTGCTCTTATAATGCATATTACCCCATTATCCTTAACTATGTTAGTCACATGGCTGGGTACCTTTGTCAGCCAGTCAGATTACATCTTGCTTCTTCCATGGTCTGGGCAGGACTGTGGGAAGAGCTTCCTCCTTCCCAGAATTCTCCTGTTCTCATCGCCCCACCTCTACTTCCTGTCTGGTTGACCCGCCTATACTTCCTGCCTGGCCAATCAGTGTTTTTTTAGAACATGATTAACAGAATACAGACAATTCTCCCGCACCACCCATTGTCCTGATTAGAAAAACTATGGCAATGGACTGATAGGGGATATCTACTTGAAAGCTTAAATGATAGGAAATCTAAAATGTTATGGATTGGAATTAAGTAGTTTGAAAATGTGACCTTTTTAATAAGCTAATTTTTAGATATTATCCACTAACCTTAAAAATGGGAAGTTTTTATTATAATTCTTTTGCTAACATAAATTCTGTAATTTGTCTTTTAAAAAATATTTATTATTTCTCTGTGTTTGTATGATATGTATATGTGGTGGGTCTCAATAATATGGGATTCTCCTCTGTATGCTATGAATGTATCTTATTACCATTGCTTAATAAAGAAGCTACTTTGGCCTATGGCAGAACATAATATAGCAAAGTAGAACATTTAAGCAGAGGTAGAGGAGGAAAGAAGGCCTAGACAGGGAGATGCCATGTAGCTGATGAAGGAGAAACATACCAGAAGCTTACCGGTAAGCTATAGCCTTGTGATGATACACAGATGAATAGTAATGGTTAACTTAAGATATAAGAGCTAGCTAAGAATATACCTGAGTCATTGGTCTAAGAGTGTGGTGATTAATATAGTTTCTGTGTGATTATTTGGTTCTGGATGGCTGGCAAATAAATTTGCAGTCTCCATTTACATAATGGTACCCAGCATTGCTGCCAAGTAACAAGTCATAAGCCTCATGGTTTACAGGTAAGGTTCTGGCATCTTTCTCCTTCAGCAACTACATGGCATCTACCTGACTCTTACTTCTTTCTCTCTGCATTCAGTTTTGCTTTCTTACCTAGCTCTCTTCTGCCCTGCCATAGGCCAAAGCAACTTCTTTATTAACCAATGTTAATAAAACATATTCACAGCATACAAAGGGGAATCCGACATAGTGCCATGGTGTGTATGGGAAGGTAAATACAAGGGGTATGCCATGATGTGTACATGGAGGTTAATGGCGGTGTCATAGTATTTATGTGGAGGCCAGTGGGGGGCAGCTAATAGTGTATTGAGGTTAGAAGAAAACTTTGTGGTGTCTTTTCCTTTGCATGGGTTCTGGGGACTGAACTTGAGCATCAGACTTCTAAGGCAAGCACCTTTACCTGCTGAACCATGTCATTGACCCTTTAATTTGATCATGTAAAACCACAATAAGAGTAGGTCCATATTATATTTAAATCATTTTAAAACATGTCTTTAGGTAAGACAAATCATTTGTTTATATAATGATCACTATCCACTCCTGCTTTCAGCCCTCTTTTCTTATTTACTCATTAAACATTATGGACTAAATGTCTTTGGCTTAGGGAATCCAGGAAACTTCAATACAAATTTATCTCAATGATATCAGTCTAGGGAGGAAAAATGGTCCTTGTAGGTCCAGACAGAGTAAACTTTGATGAGTAGTTGGATAGGTACTTGCCAGAGGAATGAGACATTATCATTAAGCATGAGATTCAGAGAAGGCTTCATGATTCAAACATCATGACACATACGTAAAAGTTGACTTGGTAGGAAAGGTAAGAGAAAAGTAGCCCCAGAGAGAATAACAGGCATCACTGCATGCAGACATTAAAGTATCTTTGTAATGTCTCTTTGATTTTAATTACATTTGCCCTTTTATATTTAATACTACATTAAAATTTAGGAAATTATCTACAAGTCTTTATAGTCACTGAGTTGAATTATTATGTTTTCAATCATCAGAGTCTTAATTTAAAAAATAATTTTATGACTATTCAAGTATGGAATGATGGTCAAAATCATCAGTGCATATGTAAAATAACATTTCACTCAAGAAATGTCAATTTGGAATAGTTCTGTCTATCACAAATTGTGTTTCTTTCCATTTGGGCAGGAGACCAAGGCTGACAAAATTGCTAGAGAGAATAAGAAAAGGTTAATTGCCAAGGAAGAACAAAGAGAAGAGCAAAAATGGAATACCCTGTCATCTTCTATCGAGAAGGAGATGAAAAGGAATTTAAGTTCTGGACTGAAGAAGCTGGAAGAGTTTTTGAAATCATGTAAAAGTAACTCAGTAAAAGTTCAGGCTGAAAAAGTTGGGTTAACAGCTTGCTTGACAGCATGGAAGGATCATTGCCGAACTGAAGGCACGTGTGGGGTAATTTGGTTGGCTTACCTTGATAAGCTAGAGAGTCCAAAGAGGTGTGATGATGGTGCCTTGTCACCTGCTAACTAGAATTTGTATAGTAAGACTCATAAAGGGTTCTTTCCTCTGTTTTTATCAATGAGCAATGACATCTCAGGGAGGTGACCAACAACTAAGACAAAGCACATTCATAAGAACAATTGGAGTTAGCTTTTAACTAACTGCTGACCAGGAAGAGAGCATTGTTAGCAGAACCAATAGCAGTGAGACACAGAAAAAGAATGCATCATTCACTCTTTTTTTTTATTTTATTTTTTTTAATTTATTTATTTATTGAGGATTTCCGCCTCTTCCCCGCCCCCCGATCAAGTCCCTCTCCCCCATCAGCCCGTAGAGCCATCAGGGCTCCCTGACCTGTGGGAAGTCCAAGGACCGCCCACCTCCATCCAGGTTTAGTAAGTTGAGCATCCAAACCGCCCAGGCCCCCCCAAAGCCAGCACGTGCAGTAGGATCAAAAACCCATTGCCATTGTTCTTGAGTTCTCAGTAGTCCTCATTGTCCGCTATGTTCAGCAAGTCCGGTTTTATCCCATGCTTTTTCAGACTCAGGCCAGCTCTTGAGTTCCAAAGTATAAACATTATCTTTCAGGATATGTTGGTGTTTATTTTGCCTGTTAACTTCATTTACCCTTAGTTATTGTGATAAAATACTTTGATAAAAGCAATTTAATGAATAAAGGGTTTGTTTTGTCTAATAGCTCAAAGGTGTAATTCATTGTTGGGGAGGGCATATCAAAGTAGCAGGAGTTTGAAGCAGCTGGACACATCATATTCACAATAGGAAGGCAGAGAGTGATGGATGAATGAAAGCATGGTTAGCTCAGTATCTCTTTCATTTAGCCCTAAATTCCTGCAAAGCACTTGGTTCTACTTCCAGTTAACAGGTTGTCTTGCATCCCATTAGCCTAATAAATATAATCACTTATAAGCATGTTCAGAGGTTCATCCTTCAGGTGATTCTGGATCCTGTAAAATTTACAATCAACACCAACCAAACAGACGTCAACACTTATCATCCCTACCATACAGACTTCTTCCAAAGTCGCAGAGGCAATTTCATGTACTCTTCTTTACATTTCTATGGAAGGACATAGGATAAACAAAGAAAGAGAACAAAGAACGAGGATGATAAGGATAAAGTAGGACTAAATAGGTAGAGATGTGTAAACTGGTTAGAGGTGTACTATGTGCCTTAGCAAGTGTTTATCTTTCTTTCAAACCAAGCCACTGAACCAGGATCTGCGCTGGATACTATAGATATTGATCAGAATTTAGAGTAGCTTAATGAATATAGTGCTTTATTTCATGAAGAGATTGTTTGTAGGCTCTGCAGACTGATAGTAGAGGCTATCTGCTATCTGGGATTTCTAGGTTCTTCTGTCCAGCATTAAGAATTTGAGCAGTACTCATGGTTAGTGGTAGAAGGGCAGATAGTCTCTTAAGGAACAATGTACTTCTAGGAAAGGTCAGAAGTTCAATGTCCTTGTGCCCATGCCCAGAATTGTGAGCTTTTATAAATCATTTACATATCTCTATCTTACTCTCTGCATACTGAAGTGTTCTCCGATTTATTATTTTTATTTGTTTTCAGTGTATGTGTGTGTGCATGTGGTGTGTGTATGTGTGTGTGTGCATGTGTTGTGTGTGTGTGGGGGGGGGTGTCCACAGACTCAGAGGAAGGCATCAGATTCCCTGAAATTGGAGTTCCAGGTAGCTATGAGGCTTCTGATGTTGCTGGGAATCCAACTCTGTAAGATTGGTGACTGCTCTTACCACTGAGACATCTCTTCAGCTCTCTTTCTCTCTTTTCATGTACTCTTCTGGCCACCAAAATCTTATACACAGATATTCTTAGTCAGAAATTAGTCACAGAATTTAACCACTAAGTGGGCCAGGAAACTCATACTTTTTCCTAGGTTATGTAGGCTTGCCAGGACCACAGAGACATAAATAAGGAATCTTTGGAACTAAATGGTGAACAGAGAAATTAAGAGGAGAAAGTGCTACAATAGTCCATGTCCTTTCTTTTCCAACAGCCAGACTTTACTTATCCTCCACATCCAGTTCCTGAAATATCTTTCCATAAGTTCTTCCTCAGCAATCAGACTCACATAATTTCTAGTTTCTAATGTTCTGTGTGGGCCCATCACATATCATATACTGTGAGAGTGAACTGAATGTTCCTGAGGGGAAAGACCTTTGTTTCATTTACTTGGTATTCTCTTGTTTAATAGCTTTCAATTTGGGATAGCTAGTACTTGTTTAATAGGTGAGAGTATGCAGCAACTAAAAGAAAGGCAGAACCAAAACAGATGTGAGCATGCAGATGTTAGCACAGGAGATAATAAACAGTGTGGATGATGCTAGGGAAGAGTCTGAATATGATAGCTGGAAGAGATGGATTCCACTGAGCGAATGGATTCAGGGTTTATATCCAGTATTTCTCTGTGGACCACAGAGCTAAATGAATGTTACTAAGATTATAATTTTGTATTTAAAATCATGCAGATATTTTCTTTTAGCAGAGGAGACATTGCCATAAGAGACAAAGAAAATATAATTTACCACAAAATTTTACAAACTTCAATTTTAATAATATATTAATTGTGAAATGTATGATTTTTATCTACTCCTTTCTATTCTCAAACATTCATTAATGGTGAGTAAGATAGTGAGTTTCAGAAACAGTAATGAAGAATGATAGGCTAGATAATTGATCATTGTTAATAAGCATTTGCTATTTTGATGGCTTTTATAACAATTTTATAATTTATATTTTGTACCAAGGTGAAACCACGAAGGATTTAAGCATAGCTGTCAATATGATGAAGAGAATCCATTCCTTGTTGGACAAACACTCTGAACTTCTGCAAGAAGCAGATCAGAAACTCATAGCCAGATGTCTAATGTATTTAGGATTTGATGAGCTAGCAAATTCTTTGTATCCAACTCAGGTAACATATTGTGATAGCTTTATTTTAACTCAGTAATTATTTGCTATACAAAAAGCATCCTTCAAATACAGTCATCCCTTTTATGTTTACTTTTATTAGAAAATATCATCTTATTTAATCCACCTGCCAAAGTTGAATTGTTCAAGCACTAGAAATTTTTTAAACAACTTGAGAATCACACTAATTTCAAATTATTTCTGCAGTCTTTTAATTATTCTGATAATTTCATAAAACAGCTCAAATATATAATAGTGTTGACATAAATATGTCAGGATGTAGCTACAAATCTTAGAGTAAACATTTGAAAATCTTGACATTTACTGATTTACTTGTATTTCAGAAAAGTTGTATTGTATTTAATGATTTTTAAAAGGTGATTAAAATTACTGTCATATAGAAGTCCATAAACATTTCAATTATTTAAATGATGGTAAAACTTAAATAGCTTTTAAAATCATCTTTTCAAACAATACAGAATGCAGCAGATGACATAAAAATGACAAAGAAGAATATACATTCAATTGGAATTGGACCAGTTCGCTTCCAACTACAATATATGGGTCACCATTTGATACGAGAAGAAAGAAAAGATCCAGACCCCAGGGTTCAAGATTTTATTCCTGATGAATGGCAGGTAAAAATATGAATAAAATAATTATTACATTTTGGAATCATGTATTTGTAATCATGTACCATGGAATTTCTTATCATTACAGCTTTCTCTTTCTGTGTGTTTGTTAATATTTGTATTTGTTGTGGACTTCATAATATTGAGTTATTTCACTTAAATCTGTTTTACGTAAAATAATTGTTATTTAAAATGTCTCATTTGGACTATTTTTTTTTCATTTACTATATAGGCCATTTCCTTGGCAAGGTATTAGATGAATTCACATGCATAGATTCAAAGTTTAGTAGCTATATAGTTATTATCACTCTGGACCAGGCTTTAGCTTTTCTCTCTGACAATAGAATTTTGTATGTAAATAATATAAATGCTCATGAAGAAATTTGTGTAGTTTAAACAGAGAGAAAATTGCTTATGTATTTATAGACTGTACAGACTGCTATTCTAGATATATTTTTGTAAACACATATAAGTTAAATATTGATGGCTACAAAATTTGGAAGTAATCACTTCTGTACACATTGAACTATATATTCTTGTTGACAGAGGTTTCTGTTCCTCCCAGTCCCACAGTTATTCAGTCCCAAAGAAACACACAAAGGTCTACATTAATCATGAATAGGTTGAACTATTAGCTCAGGCTTCTCATTAATTCTTATAACTTATATTAGCCCATAGTTCTTGTCTGTGTTAGCATGGTACCGTTTAACAGTGAGGCAATCTCATCTTGCTTCCTCTGTGTCTGGATAATGACTGTAGACTCAGCGTTTCCTCTTCTCAGAATTTTCTTGATCTGGTTGCCCTGCCTATAGTTTTTGCCTGACTATTGGCCAATCAGCATTTTATTAAAGCAATACAACTGATAAATCTTTACAGGGTAAAAGATCATTGTCCCACAGCACTTGCCCCTCCCCCTTTTCAAAACAAGAACTCTTAATCTAATCTCCTTTGTTTAGCTTTCTTCCTGACCACTATCTATAACAGCTTGTAACCAACATTCTAAACAAAGAAAAACATTCAAAATCCTTTTGGGGGGGGAGGGGAGAATTTTGGCATAGTTTTCCAGGCTACTTCCTGCTGATTGGGGTTGCTGATAATCTCACAGGGACCTAAAGAAAATTTTGAATTGTGGTCAAGTCTTGACTGGAATATTCAGTGAGGTTTGACTATCTCAGCTAGCAGTCTTAAGACTGTTATGGATGATGAACTCAGACATCTGGGCCATCTTCTCTTATCAGAGATTTCTCAGGGGATCTTCCTTGATCGAACATGATTTTTCTTTGCCTCGACTGAATCCACAGCCTCTCATTTCCTCTGGAAACAAAGCAAAACCTCTTCTCCAAAGTAACATATCTTTTGACTTAAATTTTGAATTTAAGGCATTTTCAAAATATGTATGTTGGATTAATCCAATAGTATTTATAATCAAATGTTTTTTTATCAGCAGCTACTCCACCTTCAGAAGGCAAACAATTCAAAGACAACACAACAATATACAGTATCCAAAATCTCTGTGTATTTTCCAGCTTTATGTGGCTTTATTTTAATCACTATTTCCTTTGTTTTGATTTTTAATTTTTGGTTTTTTGAGAACAGGTTCTCTGTGTATTTTTGGCTGTCCTGGAACTCACTCTGTAGAGCAAGCTGTCCTTGAACTCATAGAAATCTGCCTGCCTTTGCCTCTCAAGTACTGGGAATAATGGTGTACACTACCATACCCAACTACTCTATTCCTTTTTTTTTTGTTTGTTTGTTTTTAAAGGTCTTCATTCTTTTTTTCTCCCAAGCCTACATAATTTTTAAACACACTGTGCTCCATTCAGAGGTTTTGTTCATCTAAAACTATCTCTCTTTTTCTGACCACATGAGTCTTTAATTTGCTAAGCAATATGGCTAAAATTAAAGCCATGGCTTTGCTGACTGGATCCACCACATTCCTTAGGTTTCTGAGAGTCTAGCTCTATGGCAAAGGTACTGACGGGAGCCATGTTTATTGCCACAACTCTATGGAGTTACAAGGTACCTGCCACCACCAAAAAGCATGCTATTCATGAACACCATTTAAGTGCTTTGGAGTAGAGCCTCTTAAAAAGAATGCAAGGTATTTTCAGCTAAAGCTGAATCAGGAAGCCTCTCTTAAGTGAGACACACTTGCCTATAGCAAACAGAGCCCACATGAGAAAATGCTGTTACCAAGAAGCTATGCTTAATGCTGCTCTTTTTTTGTGTCTAGATTCCTTCCAAAATCTCTTAGGTTTTAAATGGATTTATTTGCCACATTGGCACCATTTTGTTGACAGGGGTTTCTGTCCTGCCTGTTCCCAAAGTCATTCAGTCCCACAGAAACACACAGAAGTTGATATTAATCATAAACTCCTTGGCATGTTAGCTCAGATTTCTTATTAATTCTTATAACTAATATTAGCTCATAATTCTTGTTTGTGTTAGCCACATGGCTTGGTGCCTTTTGTCAGCAAGCTATTCTCATTTTGCTTCCTGTGTGTCTGGATGACAACTGTGGACTCAGCCTTTTCTCTTCCCAGAATGCTCCTGTTCTGGTTGCCCTGTCTATACTTCCTGCCTGGCTACTGGCCAATCAGCATTTTATTAAAGCAATACAACTGATAAATCTTTACAGGACACAAGATCATCGTTCCACAGCACACATGATGCATGCACACACATACACATACACATTTGATAAGTTGAGCATTATTTACTTATGCAAATATAATTTTATAGGTTCAGTCTGAATAGTTGTCCCATTCAGTTCAGATTTTGTAAACCACATCTAATTAATGTAATGAAAAACCCAAGGCAGCCTAGCTTAAATATAAAGATGCTTATTTGCCTTCCATTTCCAGTTTTAACACCAGAGATTGGATGGCCCCATTGGCCTAGCTTCCAGTGGCAATTTTACAACAGAATGGCAGTACATTGTGGTGGGGTAGCTTGTGTGCAAGAGCATAACAATGAAAGCAAGAATCAGAGAAAGACAGTTTGGCTGAGGCCTTGTATAACAAATCTTTTATGTCCCAAGGTTATTACTCATAGTGACCTATGGACTTCTAGATACACTTCAGTTCTTAAAGTTTTCAATTACTCCAAATATCTTGAACATGGGGACAGGATTCCAGGATTCCATGGAAACTTAATACCACATGCAAACTGCAGCATGGGCCTTTTCTTATGTTAATATTAAGGTTCCTTTACAAAATGCTGATTTTCTATGAGCAGGTGACCAATTACTTATTTCAGTGTAGACTATAGGGCAATCAAATTTACTCTTACTGTTCACAAACCTTCTAATTCTTTTATGCCTCTTTCATTCTGAAGTTTGTCTGTGTGGACTTGATTCATGGAGTGGGCAGGTTGTCATTTGAGAGTACTTTCTGTCTTCTGTACTTGCCAAAGGTTTTCCATTCTTTTGACTACTCATCATCTTGATGAAGAGAATCGTAAGATGCAAAGTTGATGTTTCCAAATAGTTTCCCATCAAGAGTAGGCAACAAAGTGAAGAATCTTTGCTCTTTCTGCACTTCAACCATTTGCTTAGTGCTATAAAACTGTGGGTTGGCTGGTTCCAACAACTGTATTTTTCAAAGACTGTACTCCTAACTATTAAAAACAACCTTTCTAGTAATATGACCTTTTAATGACACTATTTTTGAGTGATTTTCAAAAATATTATCATATACTCATTGCACAAAAAATGTGTCATTATGGTCTTTTTTCCATGTATGTTTTATACTTTGATCACATTTCTGTCAATACACACACTTGATTATGGTCTTTTTACCATGTATGTTTTATA